>NW_019416463.1:1677180-1713206 GCF_000390285.2 Anoplophora glabripennis | reverse complement strand
AATTTCTCGCTTGCATAAATAACTTTAAACACGTTTTAAAGTAGGTTGCCAATGAAGAAAAGTATTGTAATCTTAGACCTGGTAAGTACTCGGAATACCAAAGGTATTTTTCGAAAAATTAGCCCGGATGTCCCAGTACATTTAGTGTAAATGACGGCTATAACTACGTATCTAATTGATCAATCAATCTGTTTTTTTAAGAAGCGTATTTCCAAGAACTTTTAAAACCTGCTTTAAAAAATTTTATCTGATTGAATATTTACAAAGTTCTAATTGTTTATAAGTACAAAAATTCGACCAATGTTTAAACAAGCGCCAGAGCTCTCCTAATTGATGGATTCGAATTTTTCAAAAAAAGTTTGAGAGCTTGAGAGCCCTTCTATATGTGATTAAATTTTCAAGTATCTAAGGGCCTTGGTTTTTGCTGTGCAAAATTTTGAAAATTTGCAATTTTTTTTTAATCTGGATTGCAAAATTATTATGCAAAATCTATCGAACCGATTTTGATGAAATTTGGTGTGATGATTCTACATAACATGAAGTTTGCTTGAGCCAAGTATAAAGGTCCTAAACTCAATTTAAATACACCGAAAAAAATTCCCTAAAAAGTATTGTTTTTTAACCCTTTTTGTGATTTTTTCGATTTTTACCATAATAATCATGATTCATTCGATTTGTAGCTAGTCATGTTTTGTAAAAAATTTAATTACAAACATTTTTTTCCTCTTCCATTTTCGCCTAAAATCAACTCTTAAAAAAATACATAATTAAATAGGAAGAAAAATACATTTTTCCAATTTTTTTAACATATTGTGCCGTCAAAAGTTAAGCTCACGTTTTTTTTTATGCGCATAGAAAAATTTTCATTTCTAGTGATGTTTGAAACCAAACCAAAACAGATACCAACTGGTCTATTAGTGTAAAATATAACTGATTAAGTAATTATAATTAATATCGTTTATTTCATTTGTTCATTATATAAACAATAAATGCAATGTACAGGGTGTCCCACTAAGGTCGGCGAGGAACGATATTAGGGAAAGTAGAGCTTAGGGAATTTTTTTGTGCTGAATTCGTTTATGTAAAGAAAACTATAGCATTGCATTTAAAATTTTTAAGAACAATCCATAAAACGGCATTCTTTTGACGCCATCTATAGGTTTCCATATTAAGGTCAATGACATTACATATTTACCACAAGATAAAGCATGAAAAGACCATTCCAACGAGAGGTATACCACTATGGGCATTTGATAAGCCCCTACCCTTTCTGTCGAGAGATAGAACAAATTGTCATTACAAAAGTTATGCGCTATCCATATTTGTACTATTTAATATCCCTGAATAGGAAACATTTCTGAGAAAAATTCAACTATATGTTTTGGTATGTAGATTGCACCCCCTAGCGGCCGAGCTACGAACTTGAAAAATATTTCCAGCGATTTATCTTGGTCGATTTATTAAACATCATTTTTTCCCGAAGCTTTAGGACGTATACTGTCCCTAATATCGTACCTCGTCGACCTTAGTGGGACACACAGTCCCACAGTAATATTTTTTTTATAACAGATGACAAGTATGCAGTGAAACTATTTTTTTGTGTATAGATTTGAGTTATAAGTAGCTAAAATTTAAAAGTTACAAAAAAATATTATCAATAGGACATCGTCAAGTTACTATAAAGCATGTCCCATTTTAATCGATCACCCCGAATAATTTTACAGGATGACCTCAAATTGAAAAACCAGAACAAAAGTTGTAAAGTTTTAAGGGTACGATAATGACCTTGACTTTGATCATGGGTCGGATTGACCTCTAGGGCCCTCTGAAGGTCAAATCAGCTATCCGACTGCGATGTTTACATGTTAGGGCAAAGGTTGAATTTTTAGGGCAAGTTCCGTACAAACTGTCTAATTGTAACTCTGACCTTGGTCCTGGGGTCACATAAAAATGTTTCATACAAAAGTTACGTATTTTTTCCCGCAGAATACGAATCTCCAATAAAAAATATGTTTCCATTTAAAAAAATCAAAGTTGATCTTGAAATAACCGTGATAAATGACTTCAAGGTCAAATTTGACCACCTCGAAACCTGATAACTTTTGTTCGAAATAATTTTTTTATAAAAGTCGAATTAAAAAAATTATGCGGCTGTTACATTAAAATGGAACACTTTGTATAATTTCTTTCTTTCTATTTCATATAAAAGGTTAGAGTTTGTCCTGTTTATCATAGTCGTAAATGTCAGGGTAAAATCAGCAGTTCTCAACAAGTATTCTGCTAAAAAATCAGGGATATTTACTTTAAATTTGACATTTTTATTCCTAATTTTTTTTGCAAAAACAATAAAATAAATGTACGCATTTACGATTCCCCTTGTATAATCCAAGTTTTGCACTAACCTAATTTTAAATACATAATAGCAATAATATGCAGTACCATATCGCATTACCATTTTGGTATACAGTGTAAATATTTTGTCAACTGCTTGCAGCTTAAGATAGAATTAAATTTGTTATTGTTAAGAATATTACTCACATACTTACGCACAAAACTTCATGCCAGTGCTTTCTTAATTTGCTTATATAATATTTAGAAATGAAAGTTTAAACCTGCATTTAGAAAAAAAGAAGTCTAAAAACAAATGTTTTGTAAACAAAAATTCTTATATTCGATCGTGGAATATGCTCAATTTCTAGCAATTTCTATTATGAATGCCTCAATGTATGTAAATAAAATACAGTGTGTTAAAAAAGATGTAAAAATTTTGTTACATTTTTACATTTTTTTCTAAAACTTGTAAAAAATGCAATTTGCTACTTTTGAACCGTATTCTTTTACTAAGATTTTTGTCCTGTTGGGTTTCGTAAATTTTTTTCAACAAAAGTATAGAAAAATTAAAAGACTACTTTCCGTCGAGCTCAAATTATAAAGAAAAGCAAATTATGTTACCTTTTACCGGAGAATTAAATTTATATTAAAAACGCTGTGGAGATGAAGCCCACGTGAAATGTTTCTGAAAAAACCTCAAAGGCGTTTGCTTTTGTACTGAAATAGGGTGTGTGGGTAAGTGTTTTATTTTTATAATTAATTCTTCTATGTATAAAAAGTTCAACTTGTCGACATACTTATTCGAACATTATTCGGTTTTATTTTGTTTTCAAAGTTAGTCTAATATCGGAGTCAGTTTAATATTTTACAAATAGGTAATTAGTTAAAAACACAGGTAACTTCCTGTTTAGCAATCTCGAATAATAGAGACAGAAAATTTACGGTGTAATATAAACATAAAAAACATAAAGCAGAAATACCACTAAATAGAGACGTACAGCAAATGGTCCATAAATTTAACTTGCATTTCATACACCGTTAATTTCAGCGTAGAGTTTTTCATGTGAAATTTAAAACCGGAACTGATATGTATGTAGTATAACAGCCATGTTATACGTAGCCACTTCGCAAAGAAATGTAAACAAAAGTTACTGCCTGCTGAAAAGTAATAAAAATAGCAAAAGTTAAATATTTGGATACACAGTTTGCCTAAGTTTTAAATCATAACTAGTAGACCAGGGCGGATCTGTTTTGAGGTGGATGTGAGAGGGGGCAACATTTTCAAATTTGCGAAAATATATGAAAAATTAAAAAAAAATGCCTATTTTATCCGAGTTGTCTACTTATGTCTTGGAACCTATGCAGTTTGGAAGAATATTGAAGAGGAAAAAAGTTTTAGAATTGAATTTTGCACAATGTACTGTAAGTTAAAAATGTTTAAATTTTTTACCGATGTTGCAAAATAGCAATAATTAATGAAAAAAGGCAAAATAATCAAGTTTTTTTGGATAATTTTTTTTAAATATTTTAATTACTTCGAGGGCATTCTAACTTTAGTAAAAAAAACTTTAGAGTATAATAAAACAACAAACCGAATTAAAATCGGTTATATAGTTTTCGCGAAATAATTTTTTGAAAAAAATTTGGAAAAATTTTTTTGAATTTTCAAAATGTTGCACAGCCTCAAATAAAGCATCTAGATACTTGATCACATAGAAAAGACCGCTCAACTTTTCAAATGTTTTTTGAAAAATTGAAATCGGTTGATTAAGACTGCCACAGTAAAAAGTGAACAATTTTATTCACTTTTTTACATCCATTAGAATAATTTATACACAAGTACTCCCATACATTATCAATTATTTTCAGAAGTAATCATCCCTCTGAAGGGGTAAAGTCATCTCACAAATATACAAAAATTGTAAATAATGTGAAAAAATATTATTTTGATAACAACACAGAAATATTTGGGGTTTTACAACTGTTAATGATTCTTAATTTGTTCACTTTGTCGTCTTTTCAACCCCTAAATAAGGATGATTTTCGAAAAAACGAAAGTGATGTTCATTTTCATTTTTCATGACGAGTTTTTGGATATTTTTAAAATATTTTTAGGATTTTTCCTGTCGCCTCTGTCAAATTCTCAAAAACAGGCGGATTTTGCGGCTTCTCTTTTTAAAGTTAACATATATTTTTTAAACAATTAGATTACAATCAACTTGAAATTTATTTTTTTTCAAAAATTATAATTTTAAAGTACTATTTTTTCTTAATTTTATCTGTATTTAACAAAAAAAATAATTTCCAAATAAAAAAACAAAATTTTTTAATTTGTTTAAGCAAACATTATTTAAATAATTGTAATAATTATAACTACATATATTCATATTCAGAGTGTTGAAATATATACGTAAACAAATTTATTCATTTAAAAAATGTAATAGCATAGGGTAAAATAGACAGTATGCTAAATGCATAAAAAATAAACTTTGTTTATAACAAAATATGTGTAAATTAGACAGTTGGCATTGCGGTATTCAAATTCCTTGGCTCGCGAGACATCGGATTAAAAAAAAGATCGAAATTGGTCCATTAGAAGCCGAGATAATGCAATTTTGTTCGTAGCTTTGCATTTTGAGCGAAAGCCCCCTCCTCACTTTTCGCGCGTGAGAGCGAGAGCTTTTCCGATGATTTATCTATGTTGCCAATAACTAATGGATATGAAAATTTTTTCCAGCTTAAAACTCAGAAAAACGACGCAACTGGATCAAAGATCAAATTGTTTATAAATTAACGGTAAATGCCGATAAACTTTGACCGCTTATATCTCGAGAAAAAATAAACGGAATTTAACTTTTTTGTTTTAAAGCGTCTTTCCGAGTACTTTAAAATTATAATTTTTGAAAAAACTAAATTGCAAATTGATAAATGTAATCTAATTGTTTAAAAATAAAAGTGTTAACTTTAAAAATTTACTATGGCCGTCCTAATCAATCGATTTCAATTTTCCAAAAACCATTTGAAAGGTTGTGCTGTCTTTTCTATGTAAAAAAATTTTCAAGTATCTAGATGCTTTACTTGAGGCTGTGCCACATTTTGAAAATTCGGAATTTTTTTTTCCAAATTTTTTCAAATAATTATTTCGCGAAAACTATAGAATATATTTTTAATGAAATTTGGTGTATTATTTTATTATACTCTAAAGTTTGTTTTACCGAAATTAGAATACCCTCGGAGCAATTAAAATATTTTAAAAGAATTATCCAAAAAACTTGATTATTTTGCCTTTTTTCATCAATTATTGCTATTTTGCAAAATCCGTAATAAATTTAAACATTTTTAACCTACAGTGCAAAATTCAATTCTAAAACTTTTTTTCCTCTTCAATATTCTTCCAAAATATGCATATTCCAAGATATAAGTACAAAACTCATATAAAATAGGTATTTTTTTAAATTTTTTAACATTTTTGCAATTTTGAAAATGTTCCGGACCTCACCCAGAAGGTATTCCAGCAAAAATTCTTCTTCATTCATCTAGTGGTTGGTCCTTTAAAAGTCCCATAGCACTGCGGCCTAATTTGGCCTATTGTGCGTGCCACTACTAGTCCTATTCAGCAAGTAGATTTGTCCTTTTTACAAAGTCCAAAAGCTTCCTTGCTGACACTTCTCTCCGTTCCTTGGGTTCCAAATAGGGTCTCCCAAGGAGCGCCATTCTGCTACGTGCAAATCCCGGGCACTCGCCCAGGATATGCAGAGAAGTTTCATCCGCCGATTCACATCCTCGGCAGACCGGACTGTCTACAAGCTTTAGCTTATGTAGATGTTTCCTAAAGTGACAGTGTCCCGTTATGAGTCCTGTCACTCTCCTGAGCCGGATTCTATTCAAGCTCAGTAGCTCATTCGCTCTTCCCTTCGAAGGATACTCCATAAGCTCCTTAGAATGGCTATGTCCTGGCCTTGAAGTCCAGTATTTCCTATGTTCTGTCTCTGTCCATTTGCCCAGAGCCCGCCTGACCACACTGGGAGATGTGCCACAGAAGGGCTCCGGGCCAATGAACACTGTCTCGGATCCCTTCCTCGCAAGTTCATCCGCTTTCTCATTTCCACAAATGCCTTTGTGCCCTGGCACCCAACACAGTCTGACTGTATTGTTGGTGGCCAGTTCAGTCAGCATTTGTAAACAGTCCCACACCAGTTTTGAACTTACCTTGTGTGCGGCTAAAGCTTTAATTGCAGCTTGACTATCAGAGAATATATATATGAGTTTACGTCTATAACCTCTACGTACATTCTCTGCCAGACACGCCATTATCGCGAAGATTTCTGCTTGGAATACAGTAGGGAACTCCCCCAGACTGTAGCTTGCACTCCATCTGGGTCTGAGTCCATATATTCCTGCACCCGTCCCTCTGGTCATTTTGGAGCCATCTGTAAACCATACTAGGCTCCACCTTTCCAGGGTATTAAACCTTTCCTCCCACTCGCTTTGATCCTCTATTCGAGTCTCAAATGGCTTGTGGAAGTGAAACTTTGGAACCATCTTGTCGGATACCATCCCAAGAATTGGTTCCGACATAGATGTATCTTTGATCCTGGAGTGGGAACCACCCCTCCAGTCATTATTATTCCTGAGTCGATATGCTGCTAGCCGCGCTTCTCTCTCCACCACTATATGCAGCGGTGGCAGATTTAGCATGACTTCTAGTGCAGCTGTCGGGGTCGATGCCATCGCCCCCGTTATACCTAAACAGGCCAATCTCTGAATTCTATTCAGTTTTTCCTTCGCTGTGGTCTGTTGTGTTTTCTGCCACCATACCACCGCGCCGTAAAGAATCCTGGGTCTTACTATCGACGTATACAACCAGTGTGACATCTTTGGTTTCAGTCCCCAGGTTTTCCCAATAAGGCGGCGGCATACACACAATGTCTGCTTCGCCTTACTCACCACTTTTTCCAAGTGCGCATTCCAGGTAAGCTTATTATCCAGTATCACTCCTAGATATTTTACTTCCCTGGAAAGTGTAATGCCCCTCTCCCCTATTATAGGTTCAGAGAGTCCAGTTAAATTTCTTCTCCTGGTGAAGGGTACTACGACCGTTTTGTCAGGGTTTACTGATAGTGCCTGCCCCTTACACCAGTCATCTATCCATTTCAAAGCCTCTTTCATGAGTTCTGAAACGATAATATTATGTTTCCCGACTATGAGAACGACCAAGTCGTCCGCATAGCCTTGTATATAAAATCCCTTTCGATTAAGACCCTCCAGTGCGCCGTCCATCACTAATCCCCATAACAGGGGAGACAGTACGCCTCCCTGGGGGCAGCCACGGCCTACCTTACACCTGGATGTCTCTCCCGAAAGGGTAGCTGTTACTGTCCGGTTTCTCAACATGGTATCTCTCCAACGACATAAAGTGTCATCAAGGCCCCTGTTGCGAACTGCCGAATTAATAGATTCGAAAGGTGTATTATCAAATGCCCCTTCAATATCTATAAAAGCTGCCAAAGCTAGATCTTTGTCGTCCATCGCCCTCCCTATCCTAGAGACTAGGCCATGAAGGGCTGTGTTGACTGATCTGCCTGCCTAATAGGCGTATTGCCCCCTCTTACATCCAAGAAGTGGGATATATCGACAGATCCGCCCTGGTCTATAAAAAAAAACGTTCATCAAACTAAAACAAGCATTTAAATGTACTAAACGTTCAGAACTTTTTAAATTTATTTTAAACAACCTGTATTTTTACAAACTGCACAACTTGTCAGGATACGAAACTATAACTAACTCTCCAAATGTTATTTTCCAATCTTTCACCCGCTATCTACTTCTTCCTCTTTGTATTTGTATGATAATAAACAGAATAAACACACACTCTTTAGTTACGCATCTTCTGTATAGGTATATTCAATGTGGATGACCAAGTATGATGCACCGACAAATAAATAGCATACATTTCAAAAGCGTAATGAAATTTATTGCTATTTATTTGTACCCAAAAAGTCAACTTTACCTGAAAACGATACAATCTTCTATAGGAATTGTGTTTAGAAATGTGAGGATTACGTTTTTACGGAAAAGTTGCCTTTTGCCCCCCGTACATACCCCACAGCGACAATTTTGTGATTTTACAGGGAGATAGGGTACTTCTACAAACCCGTGGAAACGGACTATATATGCAGCAGAAGCAACTACTCCGGGATGCACTTCTGCACGGATTTGCCGCCGTTCAAAAACGGATCTCACTTCTGTAACCTCACCGTTGAAGAGAAAAGGCTGCCGCAATACGCCAACAATGATTCCTTCTGCATTAATTGGAATGCTTACTATTCCAGCTGTTCCGACAAAAACCAGAACCCCTTTCAGGACACCATATCATTCGACAATATAGGGCTGGCGTGGATTGCCATCTTTCTGGTAAGTTTCTTTTCTATCAGTCGACCTCGCCTTCGGGATTAAAAAGTGCTCTTAAATGTAAAGGCAGACGAATATATTTAAATGCACCTTCACTTTAAATCGTCGTCTTGATATAAACTCATCTTACCCCCCACTTCAAAACGTATATATGCGCTAGGTGTGCTTTTTGTTTTTAAAGGGTGAAAACCACCCCTTATTGGAAAAAAAAGAAAAAATACAAATTTAAGCATTTTATGTAATCAAATCTTTTTTATTTATGCAATATGAGCAATTTCATATGCTATCTAACATGAAACTTAATGTATCCCAAATTTTCAACCCGGAAAAACCTTTAAAAACCACCCCTTTGGATGAAAATAATATAAAATTTTTTTTTCAACTTGAAACGTTTTAATCATGCATTTTTATCAAATTAAAATTGATTTCTTAATTAAAAAATCTTTTTTATCGATTGCAACTTTTCAACCCTTGAAAAATACCCCTTCTTTTGAAAATAAAATGAAAAAATATTATTGAAAGAGTAGAAACATTTTAAATGTGCATTCGTATTAAATAAACATTTATTCCCTTATAAAATAATTTTGACTTGATTGCACCTTTTCAACCCATAAAAATTACCCCTTACATTTATATATATACATAAAAAAAAACATTATAATTATATGTAAATGATTATTCGTCGTCACTGCTATTCTCTTCACAATCATGCTCGTCCTCTTCGATGATTGGAGGAGAATTTAGGCAGTTGTCGCCGGAGTATGTTCCACATGTCGAATTACGTATATCCACGTGTCGAAATACGTACATAAACAAAAAAGATCTAAATGCTTCAAAATTCTTGTTTGACCTAAATTTTCCTAAAATTATCACCTATACACCTGTTTATTTTTTTGACGACAACTTTCTTACTTTTTAAGAGTTTTAATCGCATAAAGGCTCATTTTGCAGGGAATTGTAAGGGCTACGTGAACTGATGCGTTGATCTTTTTAAGCCCTTCATTTTTAAGTTTGAAGGGTTTAAAGGGCTCGAAAAAGGTGGTTCTCTCATTCATATGATAACTTAAAATGGCTCTCTTGTATTTTTTTCGTACACCCTTTAATTTTAAAGTTACAGCGTAAAAATCGAATTTTTTAAAAATTTTGAAAAATTAACATTTTCAAAAATTAAGTTTTTTTCGAAATCATGCTTTGTAAGCGAGCCAAAGACCCAGAACATATCCTTAGAACATAAATGAAGAAATCTGTAAATGGATTACAATTAATTTTAATTATGTCGCCAAAGACATTGATTTGTTTATTAATTTTTTCATAAAAAATATGTCATGTTATTTCGATCATATTTTCGTTAATTTTGATTCTAAAGACTAAAACAGCTAATTTTAAAGGTTTTTCAAAGTACTTTAAAAAAGGTTCAAATAGTTTTTTCCTAATATTTATGGTTTTGGCGTTATTTAACGTTAACTGGTTCCAATTTAGTTTTTAGCTAACAAATAAATAATGTTTAAAAATCCATCTCGGTTTATATTGCAATTATTTCCACAAAATGCCATTAGATTTGTTTTTTATTGCCTTTCTTTTTGTTCATTACAACTTTTTCGTTAAATCCAATAGTTTCAGAGTTATTTGCAAAAAACTGTCCGAAAACAAGCACTTTTTCAGTAAAAAATCAACATTTTCAATGACGAATTACTCGGAAAGTATTGGATTATCCAAAAAACTTTATATGACATTTGTTACTTAAAATTGACTCCTCTATCGATTCCTGTGGTTATTTTGGGCTTAAAAATTTCCACCCCCAAGAAGGGGTGGGAACCAACTCCAGGGCAAAAGGACATTTCGGCACTATATAAGTTTTGTTCCTTGAAGCATTCCCCACATGCAATCAAAATTTCACGTCAATCGGTTCAGTTATAAAGAATTCGGAGGTAAAAACCCTGAGTAACTGGACTATTTAGAGACTAAAGTGTCCTTTAATCATTAAAGTACTCATATAACACCTCAGAATAAAAATGCACTTTAGTTCTCTCTGCAATACTGTTTAATTTCTGGAACCATTAAATGAACACTCGAAGCACATTTTTAAACGTACTTTAAATCATCGCTATAGTCACTCTAAATAAATTTTAGCTCAGTGCAAATTGTGCACACATTACAAGACTAAAGTGTATTTTAACCATTAAAATGCTCATATAAATCCTCGGAATAAAAATGTACTCTAATTCCCTCTGCAATACTGTTTAATTTCTGGACAAGAGCAATCTAAATAAATTTTAGCTCAATGCAAAAAGATAACATCTATAGAACAAGACTAAAGTGGTTTTTAATGCTTTAGTTAGGTAATTGGTAACTTCACCATCTTAATTAAAAAATATACTTTAGTCCTGAGGTATATAATATATATAAGTAGGACTAAAATAATTTGATATTGTGAGATTAAAAAATGCACTTTAGTACTCTTGAGTACGTATATTCTGAATAATTAAATGTAAATTCAATTAAATACGAAACATATTTTAAACCTTTACTGTAACAATTTTGCATATATTTTTGTTTAGTGTAAAAAATACTACACAAATTACAAGACTAAAGTGTCCTTAAAGTGCTCATATAACACTTCAGAATAAAAATGCACTTTAGTTTTTTTATGCAGAACTGTTTAATTTCTGGAGCCATTAAATGCAAACTCGAAAAACACCCTAAATAAATTTTAGCTCAGTGCAAAAATATGGTATGTGTACCACAAAACCAAAACAGCCTTGGTAATTGTTCGAACTTCACCATCATAATTAAAAAATATATTTTAGTCCTGCAGTACACAATATAAAGTAGGACTAAAATGTGAATTTAATATTGTAAGATTAAAGAATGCACTATAGTCCTTTGGTGGGCCTATAATACAGTATCCAATTTCAGGATTAAATAGATTTGTAAATACTCGCCTACCTTTGGGTAGGCGAATATTTACAAACACATTTTACGCCTGTATTATAGTTTTTTTAGACAGATTTTAGTTCAATACAAAAATTGTGCACATACCTCAAACTAAAGTGTCCCCAGGTGATTGTTCGAACATTTCTATTTATGATTAAAAAACTGAGTTTAGCTCTTACAGATACAATATATCAATATAACATCAGATTTAAATTTCTCGACAAAAAATGCACTTTAGTTCTCGGAATATACTATCTAACTTTTTTCAATTAAAAACAAAAGAATCTTTACAAATGTCCTTTAAATCGTTGCCATAGTAATTTTATAAATTTTAGTTTATTGCATAAATAAGATATATGCCATTGAACTAAGTGTTCTTAGGTGATTGTTTTCACCATTAGTATTAAAAAGCTCACTTTAATATTGAAGTATAGTCGTATATTATGGACTGAAATGTGAATTTAATACTGTAAAGTTAAAAAAATATGCACTATAGTCCCTTAGTATACTGTTTTATTTTTGGAGGATAAATGCAAAAGCAGACGAACGTTTACAAATACGTCTTAAAACTTCGTAATAATAATTTTACGAGTATACACATACTTTCTTCCAGTGTAAAAATACCAAGACTAAAATGTTCTTTGATTATTTGGTGACCATTCAAACATGTCTCTTAGGATAAAGTAGGATTAAAGATCTCATGTAATAAATCGGAATAAAAATGCACTTTGGCTTTCGAAATACTTATAATATACTAGGTATTTAATTTTTGAGGAATTAAACTAAAAACAGGAGAATATTTACAAATGCATTTTAAACTGCTGCCATAATCATTTTACATAGATTTTAATTGCCGATGATTGTTTAGAATAGTGCACAAGAGACACTAAACTGTCTATAGTAAAGTGTATTTTATTCTGAACTAATTATTAATATAATATAAGACTCATTTGACATTTCGAGATTAAAAAATACGCTTTGGTCTCTTGGGCACAAGGACATGATATTAAAATTAAAACACATGCCGCAGATTTTTATACATTTTGCCTGAACAACCCCTTCCGACTGATGGAATGTCCTAGCTTGAACGACATGAACTCAACTGAAGTACATTCTGTTCATGAAAACCCCACATTTGTCGCGATCTCCACTGTTAATTACTAACCGTGATGAAAAATTCCGATACCCTTGTTTTTTTTAATAACTTCCCCAATGAATTATTCAATCCACTAGATCACCATGTTATCGGGTTCGCCTGTCATGTTTATATTGCGTATCATTCCTGTACCAGCTATTGGAATGTCACATGTCGCATAAATGATTTCCAATGGCTTCCTTTTTACTGTCGTATATATTTATGTTCGAGTGGATAATGTCGAGCTTTTTCCCAGAAGTATAAAGTCGAAGGTTCGATTAAGTTTTCTTGTCTTGTATGATGACAAATATCCACATGCAGTTTTATCTCCAGATACTTATTGGATAGATATGCCGGAAACGTTGAACAACTCTGTTGTACAAGCAATTACTTATTCGACGTAGATACACTCAGGGTGATACACTTTTTATGATTAGGACTTTAACCATCGATAGATCTCGTCAAAATAATTTCAGTTTGAAGTATACACTTTTTCTTCCAAAGGCTTCCTTTTAGAGATATAAGCTCTTTTTTCTTTCTATTTATTTTGTCTTAAACTATGAAAGCCATTTCAAAATGATATTATTTTGACGAGATCTATCGATGGTTAAAGTCCTAATAATAAAAAATGAATAACCCTATATAAAAGTTTTGTTCGTGCTTTTGTGCAATACAAGGGGTGTTTCGAAAAATTGATACAAATTTCAACGACAGAAACCGTTTTTGATGAATAAGAAAACGTTTATTGGGGCAACAAATATACAGGGTGTAATAAAAATGAACCACCAAACCTGGTATATACTTTTTTATAAAACGAATTGAGGAGATAAAGGACGTCAAAGTTCCCAAAAAACGCCTTTCCTGCATTAAAAAAAATCTGATAAACATTTTCTATTACTTATTCTATTTAGAAGAAAAAAAATATGTTTGATATTTTGTTTAGTTGTTCAATTATTCCATTAAAAAAATATAATGTTTCTTATTTATAAAAAATTGAATATACCGAAAACGGAATATAATTCATTAGATTATATAATTTATCATTGAGTAATGCAGATTATGAGTGACGCTTGGTCCAGTATAACAAATTTCAAGTATTTCGAATAATTTTTTTCGAAATTTCTCAACGAAGTACCTATTTTTGAAAAAAAAAATATAGCTTGCCCTTGTTATTTTTGTGAGTCTTACATACACTCTAAGCTTGTTGATATATTTTTCTACCTACATCATATTGATAATAAATATACTTGCAACTTTTTAGGTTATTTCAGAGGGATTTGAATGTTAATCCAGTATCTGTTCAAAAAATAATACTTTATTTTTTGAACAGAGATATTTTTTCAATACAATAAGTGTTATCAGTAACAAACATTATTTAAATGAAGGAGAGTAAATGCTACCAAGTAGGGATTTGTGCCCTTTTCTTCATTCTGTATACTGCTGAATTCAGTAATACTGGTGATCCAATGTGAATTATGCAAAACAATTAAATATGTACATAAAATTTAACTAATATTATGGTACAAAAACCAATGAGTTCAGTGAATCATTTTTCAACATTACAAATATTTGTAAAGGTATCAATATTTAAAAAAAATAAATTGCCACGTCATATATCAAGAAAATTATTTATCATAAGACTTTAATATTTTAATTTCATACTGTAGTAGCTGATTTTAAGACCAAATTAAATTATGCAATTTAATCAAAATTTTTAACTTCATGATAAACTAAACTGTAAACAGCTGAAAAAAATAGTATCAGCAAGTTATATGCTATCATTGAATTTTAAATTGTACTATTTAAAAAGCAGATCTGTTAAATTACTCAAAAAATATATTTAATAAATAAATTCTCACCTAATTATTCAAAAATAAGTACTTAAATAGTTAGTTACTATAAAATCTATCACTTGATATGTTCAAAACGAAATAACAAGATAAATAACATATATACATTAGTTCTTTTCATAAAAATAAATAAATTGAGTGTATCTTTGGCGAATACTTATTAAAAATGAAAGCCAGAAGCAGAGCCACCTGTGATATTGCAGAAACCGGGCAATAAATTCAAGAATTTCCAGGGCATTCCCAATGTCTACCGTAACGTTTTCATATTTATATTACATTCTTAATGAAATTCTCAAAGAGCAACAAGAAAACTGTCCACATTTTCCATATAAATGTATGAGATGGAAACGTTTTGCTATTAGATTATTTAAGGACCCAATATTTCTCTTTTACAACGTAAAGCTTCCACATAATGCAACATCCGCATTTGTGGGAGGCAAACTGCATTCAAATTGCTAATAAAACCGGTATTTCATGTTACAGATTCGGCGACAATCATATCATTCACTGTTAAAAATGTACCAATAGAGGTTTTATTGGTGCATATGTTGTGTTATTAATAATAGATAATATTTTTTACAATGTACGGCAATAAAATTGTAAATTAATTAGGGGATGTGCCGTGCGAGATAAAAAAACGCCTCGCAGCTGTCGTTTGGCTTGATGAATAAATCCAATAAAGTTGTATATCAAATCGTATATCGTTTATGACAGAAATGGAAATTATTCGATGGTTGTTTTTGTTACCAATGACATGAGATACTTTTCACATATCAAAGACTTATACAGGAAGTTCAGGAAATAGTGCACAATCCGCGAAAATTAGGTAGGACCCATTAAAATAATGTCACACCTTCATAATAGCATGCCCCATCGGTAAAAAAGTTATAACTAAAAGATTATAATCGTTTAAGTTGTTGTTAAACCAGTTACCAATTCACTCTTTTTTCGTCATCTAATGGTAATAATTCTTGCACCATGGAAACTTTTACGGATGCAAATGTAATTTTCTTACAGCCTCTGTGTACTGAACCATGACATTCCTATAATTAATATTTTTAAATACTGATATTTAACATTTTATAAATATTTACCCGCCTGAGCTGAAAGTTAGCGTAAAGGTTTAGTGGAGCTTGCTGCGAAATCCTTTCTAACATCCTAAAGTCTATCTTCAGTTAAAACTGACTTTCTTCCAGGTGATTTTCCATTTACAAACACCGCCACTATTTCTGAATGGTATCACCAAACGTCGAATATGCTGAACAAAAATATTATAATCTGCGGCTTCTTGATTCGGAAACTCTTCCTGGAATTGTAAAAAATATGAATGGATTGACTGATTCCATCCACGTTCATCTCGTTGAACACTCCGAAAGTAAGCCTCTACAATAAATTTATCGTTTTCTAACGAACAGACCCATTTTCTATCCTAAAACAGTTCGAGTATTTTATATCGAAGAAACCATCAGTGTTTGCTTCCTTACCACAAAACTAACAGTTAACAGATGATTAGCGTTGAAACACACTTATTATTTAGAAGAATAACGATAAAGTCAAATAAAAATACAATCGGCGCACATAAATAAATACAACAGCAAGCAACCCGGGAAGCACAGACGTTTCTGAATTGACAGATCGTGTCGGTCGGAAATCTAAGAAAACGGAAAGTAATTTTGATTAAATGGAAATAAATTTTAATATCTTTGGTAACATTTACATGTGACGTCAGTTTCAATTATTCTAAATCGCTCGGTTCTAACAAAATAGGAAAAAAATAATTTTTATTTTACTTTCAAGATAAAAAAATTGAAAAATCGAGACTAAAATTCGTACGCCGGCCGTTTTTCCGCTTTCCGAGTTTTTATTGATTTTATTAGTATATCCTCCAACTACGATTACATATTTAAGAAAAGTTTTCGATTTTAAATAAAGTTTACGACTTCTACAGGTTACACAAAGTGGACCTTTCTTTGTAAAGGTGACGGCGGCGTATGACATATAACCATGGTAGTATTTTGTACCTACATTATTTTTTTTTTTTTCACTTAGGTAAATACATAATAAATATGTAGCAAAGTTCCCAATTTGTATTCTCTTTGATAAAAAAATCCTGTAAATTGACTTATTTTTTTATTAACTAGGCACTTAAATGTGTTGAGTATGTGTGTACCAAATTAAAAAAATACTAACAAACTACTACGACTGTAATTCAAAACTAAGTATTTTACTCGGTGCCGATATTTCAGCCAGTTTTTTAATTGTTAAACAAGTATTCCCTAAATATTAGACTTGGGTCCCTAACCCATTTTAATAAAATATATTTCCTGGAAGGGTGTCTACGGTTGCCGGAAGGGCATCTTACATTTCCAGGAATCTAGCACCCATTTCACCCAACAATGGCAAGATAAAGTCAAGGAATTTGGCCCTTCCGTAACCCTTTGCCCGTGTATATTAGGAACAGATGTCATCATTGTTGTAACTCTGTAATAAATTTGATATATACAACCAACATATTTTTTACATTTACAGATTTTTATATATGTTAAATTAGTTAAGTATTTAAGAACAAGGTTGTTCCCCTAACTAAAATTATGTATAAAATATTAGAGATGTAAAAATAAAATATTGTCTGGGGTAACTTTTTTGAGGCACAGTTTTGGTTTTTGTCTTTTTTATTACCATCTATCTGTAAACAAGTTTTTAAAAAAGAATCAAATTAATAAAGAAAAGAATATAAAACAGTTATAAAATAAAATCAATGTTTAACAAATTACTCTTTCGTTTTTTACGTTTCATCGAAATTCCTCAAAGTAATATCCATAAAGTAGTCCAGGGCATTTAGATCAAAATCGACCGGAATAGCAGAAATTTTTAGGTGAAGCAGATATCGAGATGCGGTTTTCTGAATTTTGTTGACGAAGGTCCCAGGAAAAAAGTCTATATCGTCTGGTTAAGCCATTTTTTTGAAAAATGCCTTCTGGGCCGTAAAATGCATTTTCCAATTGCACCATTACTTATATATACCATTATAGGAACGACTGGAAACTCGGAAAAATCGCTCGGAAATCGTTACTCGGGGGTTTTCGGGGCTGCCGAACTCGATTCTGGCATTAGAATTACCCGAGGGTGCACGGGGGTGGCTCTGTGGGGGTGCGCGGGGGGTGAATTGGGGGAGAAATGGCAGCGTGCATGAAAATCGCTCCAAACTCGTTACTCGGGGGTTTTCGGGGATGCCGAATTCAATTCTGGCATTGGAATTACCCGGGGGCGCTCGGAGGCGGCTCTGCGGGGGTGGCCGGGGGGGAAATTGCATAGGCCATGGGAAGCGCTCCAAACTCGTTACTCGGGGGTTTTCGGGGATGCCGAATTCAATTCTGGCATTAGAATTACCCGGGGGTATGAATAATAAAAATTTTGATTGAATATTAAATAAATAAATATTACATATATTATAAAAACAATTGCTTTGGAAGTCTTTTGTGCTTCGAAACTGGATTTGAAAAAGGCGCCAAAGCTATAAAGAGAGTAGAGTATCGTTACCACGGGGACCGGCACGAAAAGAAATATTCTGTATCGACTGAAGAGAAAAAATATGGGTCCAGTTCCTGCGCGCAGTCGGCGTCTGTGTGGCATCAGTATTACATCTGTCGTTTAGGACAACATTGCTTTTTCGTTGTATGTAAATACAGTGCTACAGTAATCAAGTTTCTTGGATTTTGGACCTTTTTTTGGTCTGTCCGGCACTCTTATACCACGTTGGTTTTTTGTTATACGTTAATATAGTGCTAAAATAATCAAGTTTTTTGGATTGTGGACCTTTTTTGGTGTTTGAGTGGTGTCTGGCACTCTTGGACCACGTGGACCACCAATTCTAAAAAAGTCGATCTTGCACGCATAATCCCGACTGCCAATGCGTTAGCATATCAAGCGTGTCTATTTCCAAGTACAGGCTTGGTATGGTTCACAAGGTCAAGACGAGACCTTAGATCCGTTGGAATGGGGGTGGGAATTGGTGGATGGAGAGCTCAGTCCTGTCACCATGACCCAGGAAGCCGGTCCCGAGGAAATTTTAAGCAAAAATTTCTTGTTCTTGTGAAACCGACTGTGGCACGAGGTGCGGGTGAAGCCGAAGTGGGTTGGAGTGCTCACTTGCATGCAAGCATTGCGATGGCAATTGCTCAAACCAAAAAGGCATTTCCAACGGAGCCTAGAATAATGACGAGGAAGAAGATGAAGAAGGGGAAGAAGAAGAAGAGTTTGAACAAGATGTTTAGTATTTAAGTTAAAAATTTAAGTTTATAATGAATAATTCAACATTAATAAAAACGCCTATTTGTTATTTGAATAGAGTATTATTTTCATAATTTGTGATTTTTCACTTTCTCCTTTACCATTTCCCACAGCGCCCCCGGGGAAGTCTAATGCCAGAATCGAGTTCGGCAGCCCCGGAAACTCCCCGAGTAACGATTTCCGAGCGATTTTTCCGAGTTTCCAGTCGTTCCTATAATGGTGCAAGTAATGGTGCAATTGGAAAATGCATTTTCCGGCCCAGAAGGCATTTTTCCGAAAATGGCTTAACCAGACGATATAGACTTTTTTCCTGGGACCTTCCTGAACACAATGCAGAAAACCGCATCTCGATATCTGCTTCACCTAAAAATTTCCGCAATTTTTCCTAACTTCCCTGGACTAAAGTGGATGATTAAGTTTTTACTTAGTTTTAAAACCTTCAGATTTAGAAATTTTCATTGGTATTATGTCATATTTATTTCCCAAAGAAGTGTATTATCCTGGTTATTATTTAATTATATGGAAAAAGCATAGAAAAAATAAATTAAAGCAATTAACAGTAGCTAAAAAAATTATCCTCTCATAATTTACATGATCTGATGGTACGCACAAAACGATTTAAAAAATTACAAAATACCTGTTTAAAAAAAAAACAGGAATCAACCTCATTGCAGTTAAATTTTACTACTACTTTATAGTATACAAATAATAAATATTAAATTATTTTTTTTTATTACAGGTCATATCATTAGAGGGCTGGACGGAAATAATGTACTATGTCCAAGATGGCCATAGCTTTTGGGACTGGATATATTTTGTTTTACTCATAGTGGTAAGTATAAAAGTCATTTCACAAAGTATTTAAAGTACCGCAAACATTAAACGTTAAAATTTTGCCTTCAATCTAAGCCGCTTATGTTTCTCTTCAATACAAGGCTTCATCGCAATTTAGACCCTTTCAAATGTTTTGTTTAGTTTTTGTTGTGCTCTAAATTTACAAGAATTTAATTTTTTTAAGATTGTTGTAGTTTAAAAATCTTAAAGGCACAGGAAATGCCAATTGGTAAGTCTGCTTATCAGCCTAAAATTGTGAAAATATTAGGTCCTATCACAAAATAATTGTAGGCTTTGCTTATTTGCCAATCAACATCAGCAGTGTAAATTTTTCATCTAGAAGAATTTTTTAAACCCCTTAGATTTTAAACTGAAACGAAAATTTTATAAATTTAAAACTAAACTATGCATAAAAATATTCTGCATTACAAATCGATGAAATTTTAGATATAGGTGCTTTAAATGAAAGTAATTAAATTGGGTAGCTGAAACTCTTGCTGATGTTTTTTTAGAGAATGCGAAATTTTAAAAATTTATTTTGAACTATTTACGTGATTTTCCTAAAAACTGTGTCTAAAAAAGTCGCAACGTATTATGAATTTCCTAATTTCCTACTAGATTGCAATTGGTTCAGTAAGTATACATTTCTACAGGGTTAACCTAAATTATGTATTTACTTAAGTAGAATGAATTTACAATAAATGTTCATTCACTGAACTGGAAATAAAACATCGTAGTATTTTTTGCTATTTTTATTGATTCGGAAAAAATATAGTGACTGATAAAAGTACCTACTACATTCTAAATCACAGTCCTGTCACATTTACAATTACATGTTTGGTTAAATAAAATATTTCAATCAGTATGATTTAGTAATGAAGTTTCCAGAAACCGAACGAATCGAAATTTTAATCATGATTGGGTGTAGAGACAAGTTCGTAATTTATTTAACGCTAAATACCCGAATCGGGAACCTGTTTCTGAATCAGTAATAAGTAAACTAGAGAAAAAGTTTCAAGAGACGAATCATGTTAGAGATCTCCCCAAAAGTGGAAGAAAATCAATTCCTGAAGTCAAAAAACTGGAAGTAGTACTTGCGTTTCAAGAAAATCCTCATACTAGCGCGAGTCAAGTCGCACTGGATAATGATTTACATACATCAACTGTTGTTAGAGTACTAAAAAAGAAAAAGTTGTATCCTTACGAAGTATATCTGGTCCAAGAGCTGTTAGAAGATGAGATTGATAGAAGAATCGAATTCTACGACACCATTATGGAATCTACCTAACATAGATCAGAATTTCAGAGATGATGATTTTATACTCAATGGTCACATAAACCGCCAGACGTATCTATACTGAGCAAGTGAAAATCCACATTGGATGGAGGAGTCTAGCATACAGTATCCAGAAAAGGTGAACGTTTGGGCCGGAATTATAAACAACCAGAATTTCAGCAGGGTTATCTGTTACCACAACTGAATCAGCTATTTCCAAATAGAAATGATTTGTGGTTCCAGCAAGATATGGCGCCCCTACATTACATCGTTGATGTAGAAGAGGCTACGGTCGGAACACTGTTTGTAGAATTATTAAACAACAATTAACTATAGCAACAGGGGAAGCATTATTTGCTTTATCCACAGAACCAGCAAGCATCGACGTCGCACCACAAGGAGTCAAGAAATTGATGATTTTGACAAGGAATTTTCCCCTGTTTGAAAAATGACCCAAAAACTCCAACGGTTTCTTTAACCAATTCTAAAACTGTTTCGTTTCTTGAGACACCTTTATAGATCAAAACCTGATGCCATCATTTTCCGGTTCGGACTCAATTTTGTTTCAACAAATGAATCCTGAAGTTGAGAGATTTTATGTACTGTTTAGGCACATACCTTAGCAATAAAATCTTCAAAGCCCACTCCCCTCCAATTTAGAAGCCCGTTTTCGTGATCTTTTTTTCAATTTCTATGGGCAGCATCTGAATGAACATCCCTAAAAGTATGAAGTCTAGTAGTTTTGATTGTATTCTCAACAGGATGCAATGATGGCCGAAGTTCAAATATACCTCCTCAAAAATCCGATTTTAAGCGTTTATGGATTCATACCTTTACAGTCAAGTAAAAACACTTATCTGACAGGCAGATTCCAATGTGATCCTTACTCCCTCTCGAGAGTTATGGGTTACCTACTGCTTCCTTTACCATCTCATTCTACATCAAATGCCTCTATCTCTAATTTACTTGTTTCAGAGCCCTAGTGAAATTTGTCCAATTTTATACTCATACTTCTCTCTCAAAATCCAGGTTTTATGAAAGAAAAACAGCATGCAAAGCTTGCGTAGTTTGTTAAGGCTTTTCTTGCCATTACCCAGTCTTAACGATAATCACGTAACTAATCCTCAACCAAACCGCCCGAGCAAAACCCCGAAAATTCCACCAGACCGGGGTTATTCAAACTCGAACGAGCACAGACAACTCGATTCGATGCGGGCCCGACAAAGTTCCTGATATGTTCCCGGCGCAAACATCGTTAACGCCTAACAACAACACAAAACAATCACCGATCTTTACACTGATCCTTCATTTCCACCCCGACGTTTACATGGCAGTGAAGCGCCCGATGACGTCTTTATTGGTTGTGTAGTTTGACGAGCGCTTAGTCACCGTCCGTGGAGGACGCAGAAAAAGGGAGAATTCGGCTTAATCTTATCTGTACAGAGCGCAAAAACGACAGCTAAGCTTTAGGGAGGACGATGACGGCGTCAGGGAATTCCTATTGGCATTGAATGTATCTATAAACCAGAAGGATATAGCCTAGTTCGAAGCGGAAAATGTGCAGACAGGAACTGGGTCAACTCTACTCAAATATATTTGTCAGCTTTTAAGAACACGTAAAGGAAAGTGCAAACGTTATAAAAAACCCTTTATTTAAGGGGACATTTAAGTTAGATTTAAGATGCTGTTCTCGTGAAAAGGTATTTTCAGTAGTGAACTATTTATGGCATCTTGAATAGAGTTAAGTAAAGTAACACCAACTTAATCTTTTTTCCAAACAAATTCAGTCAATCAGTTATACAGTTTTTAGTCAGTCTTATTCGTTAAACCATACAAGTTATTAACAAACAATCGACTCTGGAAGATCTAAATCCGCTTCCACACCTGAATTATGAGAGCAAATTCTGAAGTGAGAAAATTCTGGAACTAGTGTCAGTGCCAAATTAACATTTGAAGCCAGACATAGGATTGGCACTCTAGGAGACGGGTTAATAGTACATGTATTGTGTAATCAATTAAACTATGTAATTTATGAGCATTTTACTGAATATCAGGTGTGGCTTGTGGTTTATTTACAGTAGCGTTCTTCCTCATTTCTAGTTACAAGTTCGGGGTACCTAAATGGAAATTATAAACAAAGGTGGATTGGACACCTAGATCTCCAGACCTGATTGTGCTAAACTTTATCTTAAAAATTTGATGTATGCACAACTAATTAAGATCGTGCTAGTTCTACAACAGCAAATTGAAGAAGATTGCGACACTATCAGAGCCTAAGCTGAGATATACGAGACCTCACGTAATTAATTTTGAAGAAAATGTATATAAAAAAAGATATTACGAACTTTTAGAACAGCGGTGCTCAGACTTGTACTATCGGAGATCTACCGCAAAAAAATTGAGCGGCAAGCGATCGACACCAAAAAGTAAGGGTGGGGGGGCAATAGAACTGAGCTGTAATATGGCCAATCAAAATCTGAATTCTACGTACTAGGTACAAAAAACCGTAATGAAATTAAAATTTTTTATTGCACATACAAATTATACATAGGTATATAATAGTAATGATAATTATATGTTTGTGGAAGTCGATGCTTGGCATTGCATATCGTCAGCGTACATTTCATAAGATGGCACGTAATTATTGCTGATTGACAGTTGCAGACACGATGGCAAATGTTCATCAGTAAGCCGACTGCGATATTTGGATTTAATAATTTTCATTTCAGAAAACGCATACCTAGATAAGTTGATCCAAACAATCCGGTTATTTGAAGCGCAATTTGATTTAAACCTGAATATTTATCTTCAGATATAAAAGACCAAAATTCTGGATCACTTGTTCTTGTTTTGAGATGTTTATCTGAAATCATCTGCAGTACCTCATTTTCCACAAAAAACAAGTCTTGATTGAAGGTGTTTGATATTTTAGTAGCACATTTTTCAACGTCTTCACAAGAAAACGGATAGCTCATGAAAGTTACAATATTCGTGAATTTGTTAAAATAAAAAAAAAAACGCCTTTCAAATTCATTCAGAATATTTCTTATTTCTGTCTCGTAAATACCATAATTTAACTAACGACTGGCCTTTGCTTTCAATTTGCTTTCATTTCGATGTATTCAAGGAATAGAAAGAAGTGTAAGGCATTATTCTTTATCATTATTATTACGCCGCCGTACGATTGGCTGACGAAAGGTGGTTGCTTTATAATTTAATTTGAAAGTAATTTATTTAGTTCCGTTCTTAGCGGTCCAGCCAGCGAGAAACTAGGTCAATATTGGGGTTCTGATAACGTCACCAGAGAGTCTAGCTCAAGAACAACAAGTGCAAATCAAAGAGTATTGTAAGTCTGTAATTGGCGGCGATCAGGTGCATAACAATCAGAAAAATCATGGTTATTTAAGTAACACCAAGGGTTGTGATGTTTTGAGTATTCTCAGCATAAACTTCGTTCTCCAAAAAACCCAAAAAAAGGAGTCTTGGTGGCCAATTAACGTCTCCTCTTCCAGAAATTATTCGATGACCAAATAGCTGTTTCAGAAGATCGACTGTTTCAGTTGCTGTATGACATCGTCCACATATTCTGCACTTTAATATGCTCCAATTCATCCCATAAAAAGTTATTAATCATCGTTCGATATCGAGCACCATTCCAATGTTTCCAGATTCATTTTCGAAGTATGAACCAATCACCCCACCAGACCAAAAACCACGCCAAACAGTTACTTTTTGTGGATCCATTAATTGTCCCAATATTAATCGTAGGTTTTCTTCAACAATTTTGTTTGTTTACATATCCACCAATTTCAAAATGACCCTCATAATTAAATGATCATGATTAATGATTTTGTTATAAAATCATCATTTTTTTCACTGCAAGAGCCCAATTAACAAATTTATGACGTAATCCACGATCAGTTGGAAATAATTTTTGTGTTAACTGTATTTTGCAAGCCTTTAAGTGAAGATCCTTATGCTAAAAATTGAATAAAGTGGTTTGTTTAATGCCTAATTGCTGTCAACGAATTGATGTGTTTGGTTCTGCAGTAACAGTATCAATAACAGCTGCAATATTTTCTTTGGAACGACCAGTACGACTGTAAATTTTACTTCTTTGATTTTGAATTGAACCAGTTTCTTCAAATTTCTTTAAAATATTTCCAATGGTGATGTTTGTTGGACAATTTGTTTTTCCATAATATTCTTTCAACTTCTGCATAACTTTCACCAAATTTAAAATAGTTTTTAACAATAAAGACGCGTTGTTCAATAGCATACTCCTCCATATTCATTAACTGCCATATTTCAACTTAACAGCCATCAAAAAACCAAAACCATTCTAGTAGAAAAAAATACAAATGGCTGTAGATTTAAAAAGTTAACTCAAATTTGAACACCCTATATAATGTGTAGATTTCATATAGCTAGCTTGCATAATCTATAGAGACAACAGTATCACTTCTGCAAATGTAACGTTAATGTAATCAATATAGCGGTAAAATTTTTTTTCCTATATTTTTTGCATCATCAAATAAACGTTTCCGTTCCAGATCGGTTCCTTCTTCATGATCAACCTCTGCCTGGTCGTCATCGCCACGCAATTCTCAGAGACGAAGAAGCGCGAGATGGAGCGGATGAGGCTAGAGCGCGCCCGCTTCCAGAGCAGCAGCACACTGGCGTCATCGACGAATAATAGCGAACCGACCAGCTGCTACGCGGAAATTGTAAAGTACATCGCACACCTCTGGCGGCGGAACAAGAGGCGGATGCTGAAGAAAATCCGGCTGTATAGGGTGCGCAGGGACCAGAGGAGGGACAGGAAGATGATAGCGGGAGAGACTATAAGACTTAACTATGCCAGGAGGCACCACCCGAACTGTCCTAGATTGAGGCAGAACGTCAGTCATGTAAGTACATCAAAAGAATGAAAGTAGTGCCGATCTTAATCCAAAGAGCAAACAGATATGATGTTGCGTCTATCCGCGGTCATAGTATGACGTCACGCGGAGAGTAAATCGCGATTTGTGGATACCGTCCGTGCCAGACTAACGAGCAGTACCGTTAATGCTAACCTAACTTATAGATTGGCTTTCTCCTCGTGTGAAATACATTGTTTTTTTTTTGGTCTTAGAATCCTATCAACTGTCATGTAACTGTCATCCCTTAAGACAAATATCTGAATTTTCACCAGCCTGAGGTAGCAATGGCTATGTTTTCCTAGAGTTTATAAAAATAATTAATACTTCTTAGAAGTGTCCACATTTAAACAATTTGCGAATTTCTGGAGCTGGGTTAATATTAAAGACTCGACTAATATTAGGAAGTCGAAGAAACCGATTTTCCAGGAAATATCGTTTACAACAAATAACTTCTGAATCTGTTTTCTTAACATGATTAAGAAAACGTCTTCTGGAATGTTTTGAAACACGCCCTGTATAACACAAAAGGGTACTAAGTAATTCTCTACTAACAAAGAGTATTTTATTCAGGCAGTATTTTTTTGGAATAAATTGAAAAATCTCCATTAACCCTCCTCAACTTTTTCGCAAACTTTATAATTAAGGACCTTGCGGAAAAAATTCGGGGGGGGGGAAGATTAAGCAATTTGTTAGTAAATCGTCCAGAAGGTAGGAAATCCCTGACGGGTGTATCTTCGCGACGGCATATCGTTAACTCGAATAAATTCCACCCCTGTCTCGTTTAAACTTCCCAAGGAAATGAAAATTTAATATTAAAATATTCATTTCCATGAATCCCGATTGATATGCTGCCCGAAATGAAAAATTACACTTTCATTGTTTTTTCGCTAACCCCGAGTCCTCCAAGACATTAATTTAAATAAATAAAGAAAAAAAAGACACGCTGGGCTATTTATTTTGCAATTAAGCGGATTCATTATAGGGTAGTCCGTACAAAAGGAGTCTTACAATAAGATGGGAATATAATGATCGGTTCGCGGTGGTTTGTGAGTATAATATCCAGGCTCATGTAATTTCTTAATTTACCGATGTACTTCTGTGGACCTACCTTTGTTTCTTTTCCTATAGAAGCCCTCGCTTTAAACTTGTGGGCGAAACTTCGTTTTCTGCAGTCTATTAATGATATTGAACGTTGTAACTGTATACAAGTTACGTATTAGGTTTCATTGTAGTCGATATTCAAAGTGATCGGAAATAGTAAGGCGGCTGCAATGTAGTACAGGGTTGGCTATAGGTCGAGTTCTCTTTATGTAATTTTATTCAAACAAAAAGTGACCTGAAGCTTCGCTTCGATCAATTTATTCGATACATATCTAGCGGCACCCTAATGCCTGCCCTGTCAGCCTGGGGTGCCGGTGAATAATCCAGGTTTTATAAAAATAACCCTTGATCCTGTTGGATTTGGATTTCATAATTTTTTTTAAATAGATGGCAAAATACCCAAATAAACAAAGAGCAAACTAAAATTATGTCACAAATAACAACTGAAATTCATGTACATATACCAAGTTCGAAGATAATCGGGTCTATTTTGATAATGACATTGAGTCCCAAACAAATTTGGCAAATATAATATTTTCTAGATAACTTATAATAAAAGGTTTTCCAATTTCTTATAAAAATTGTATTTTACCTACATAGCATGGAAACACTGAAAAACCCAAAGGAGGCCAACTGCTTCCACATTTGAGTATAGAAATAAATTTTAATTGTAAACAGGTTTTCTTTGTTTCAAACAAGGCATTCTTAATATTTAAGAAGTAAAAATAGGTTGCGTATTTAATTTTAACCAAGCAGAATAGTTCTCAAAATGCCAAATTTCCTCAGACGACATGTGAACACCCTACAGGGTGTTAAGATATACATATCTTAAATGTTAGAAAAAGATTGGCTTTTTGTATGTTTATTATGTGACCTAGTATATTATTGAGCTCTAAGGTTACTGTATTTCTAATAATTTTTTAATAGATGATATCCTGTATACGTTGGCCCAATTAATATTTCATTTTTCTACATTTGATCATAAGCATAATTTTTTAACCAGATTTGTTTTTTTTTTTCATAAAATCATAAAAAATGTTCTTTCTGTGCAACTCCATCGTGAACACACTGTATATATATTAACAAGATAATGCGAGATTCACTCTTGCGACGCGGCTACCGTATGATTGAGGCTGTGGCAAAATAAAGGAAAACTTTTTTTTTTAATAATTAAAAGGGATGACAAATTAAAGAACCGACAGAAACCAGAATGGCAGGTCGTTCCGTTGAGTAATTTTGATTAACGTAATTTTCCAAGCTTGCTAATTTATTTTTTCACCCTAATTACATACACAAACATGGTTTCATAAAAATAGCCCTCGACTTATACTTTTGGCGCAAAGGTGTACTTAAATATTTTTTTAACTGTCTCACATAATACCCAAATACACTGAGAAAAAATCAAACTATATAACTACAAATTGTGGCACGGGACTTTTTCAAGTGACCATTGTGTACTAACCTGGGTTGTGTCCCCTCTGTTACTACAGTGTCTATAATACAAATCAATAGGGTCATAGAACGATAGTTGAGGACAACAATTTTTTTACATACCTTTCCAATCGCACATCCTTAAAACAAGGCGGTGTTTTTTATTGTTCGTGAATCCCTTATGAATATGACAGCTGCATTATTTGTATAGAGAAAAAGTTTCCAATTTTATTTAAAACGAAGTGGTATTTATATACAGTGTGTCCCTTTAAGTTCTCTACAAATGGGTAATTTTTTTTATTATTTTATCAATTTTACGAAAAAAAGTAGGTATTTATAAAAAGTTACTTTTACTTACTTACTTTACTTACTTTTTAAAAAAATGGTACCTATAAAACTTTTCAAACTTGAAATAGCATATAGAGGGAGGCCAAAAATAAAAAAATAATCAAATTTGACAAGGAAGAAGCACAATTAATTTTTGTTTTAGAGAAAAATATAATGGGAAAATGTTACTTGGAATTAAAAATTAAGTCTAAGTTTAGATTCGTAACATCTTTCTATTTTTTGTCCATTCTCTACAAATAGGTAACTTTTTATTATCAATTTGACGAAATAAAAATATTCTTTATAGATTTCTACTTTTTGAAAAAAATGGTATTAAATTCTTCACATTTGAGATAACATATACAGGGTGGCCAAAAATGAAAGCTTAGAATGTGAATATGAGACCTTGTTTTCCGGCAATATTGAAACAAGATATTTTTTAAGCTTCACCATTTAGAACAAGTCACTGATTAGTTACACCCAAAAGACTTTTGAATGAATAGATTCACGTCGCAAATAAATTTCATTCAATAATAATAATTGATGAATGTTTCCTTGTCAAAAACACAAAACAATTTCAATAGTAAGCATTACATGAAAATAATTTAAATGCATTTTTCGTCACTTCACATTAGCCTCCATGTATCCACCTTCCCTTTCCATACAAGTGGCCGTTCTTGTTGAAAATTCTTTTAAAACATTTCTAATAATGACAGGAGTTATTGTATCTTCTGTTGTCTCTCTGATTAATCTCTCCAGATGGTCTATTTTGAAAAGGCTCTTGCAGGCTCTTTTAAATAGCCTCATAAAAGTAATAGAGAGGGATCAGATCCGGTAACCTAGCGGACTAGAAAATGTGAGAATATCTATCAATTATTTTTCCATTAAAAAAAATACTTAGATATTGTCTCTGTGATGTACGGGGAGTTCATGAATAAAATTGTATACAAAAATATTCCAATTTACAAATCCCACAGCAAACATTTGTTTTAAATGAGTAGTGATCACGAGTCCGAATAGTAAAATTAGGATTAACATCACTTCACCAACGACAATTTTGAGAATTCATTGTCCCATTGAAACTGAACGTTGCTCCGTCGGAAAAAATTATATTTCTAAAAGGATAATTTTCTAAATGTAAAAGAGCAAAGAACTAATTTCTCAAAAAAGTCTAAAAATCTTATTTCTCAAAAAAGTCTAAAAATCTTACTGCTATTGAATTCAATTAGAATTCACTTCTTTTCAATATGATAATATGGGCCGCCGATAATAATAGTATAACTGAAGAATCCTAGATACCGTTTTTGTTTCAAAATAATACAATTCAATTATCATGCTACTAGAACAAAGCTTTCAATGGACCAATCATAATTTCTAGATCTTCTCACAAATAAAACTTCGAAACATTTTGATTGCGACTGTTTGACGGAAAGAAAACGAAATAGTTCTCTTTTTTTTTCACTTTTCTGTTTTAATACTTCAGATTCGCAACAGAACATCGCAACGTAACACTGTCGCGCAACGATTTGCTATAGTTACGCGACGATGTTACGTAGATTTACGTGGATAGGAATAATAACTGTGAATGCAACACCGACTCGTATCACTGCGACAAACATTCTTCTGTTCCACATAGAGCAATTTCCTCTGACCACCTCCATGTTTGAAATCAAACTGTATTGATTGATAGCTGTAATGATACGTAACAATTCTTTGATGTGGCACTACAAAACTAAAAATGATGGAACGGGGTGTTGTTGCGATGTTCTGTTGCAACTTTTAAATTATTAATTGCTATACGACTTGTATTTACAGTTCCGTTCTTTTTCGTATATTTATGATAACTATTAACAAAATAAATGTATCTTTACAGTTTATTCCCGGAAAACCGAAATCATTTACTACCTGACCTAGTATTTTTTTATTTATTGCGTATTTTCTTCCGCAGCAAAGCCAGAGCCTGCCAAGCACCCGTGCCGTGTCGAGGACGAGTTCGATCTGCCTGAGCGAGCACGCTGCCAGGGACAACAACCGCACCGACGACGTGGAGCTGGCCGTCGTCGTGCCAAAAAGGCCCGGATTGCTCCGGGTGCCGTCCGTCTCTAATCAGGATATCGCTTCCTTCAATAACGACGTAAGTAGTTTAATCATATATAGAAGCTGTTTGCTGCTTTACAAATTGATTAATAAAGTTCGAGACATTGAATTCTCCAAAGATTTGCATGGAGAAATTTAATAAGGCCGCTTTTCAATACGATTATTTTAAACATTATTCCGCTAATTGTGTGGCATAAATGATAAAATATACATTCCGATACGGACGAAGACTAAAAGACCCTAAAACGTGTGTCTTATGATTTTTCGATAGCTATCTTACTTTAGGAAATAATCGACCGTTCTAGACATATACAGTGCGTTCATGATGAAAGGAACAAATTCGTTTAAAATTCAGGTAATTATTTTGGGGAAAAACGCTCGGATACGTCGATTATAGTCCGTTTGGAAATGAAAGAGAGTAATAAAACCCCGAGATAAGAACCGGCCATGGGCGTGGTAATATTTCGTTTCAGGTAATTATCGGGTAACACTAATGCTAACAGGTAATGGGTGTACATTAGTATATTTTACTGGATACACCATAGGGCAGGAGCCAGTGTATTGTGACAGATCAATCCAGTCTTAGACCTGAATATACGAAGACGTGCTAGTGCAGTAGAGTAAAATTCGACTTGTGTTTAGTGACTATTGTTCCAGTGGATATAATATAGTTTGGGTAAAATGTCGAGCTTATCAGATTACATACCTGCTAAACGCGTGAAAATATGTGCGCTGTCTCAGAATGAGAAGATTATTATATTAAATGTATTTAATGCATTGAAACACCAAAATCCTACTAACAGTGTTGACGATATCGTGGAAAAGTGTTCCAAAATGACAGGGATTGGAAAATCGACTATCTACAGACTTTTAAAGGAAACAAAGAATGAACAAGATACTGTAAATCCCCCAAAATCATCTACAGGGAGGTCAAAAGTCGTTATAGATCATTTCTTCAAAAATGTCATTCGCAGAAAAGTACACTCATTTTATTTTAAAAAGAAATACCAACGCTAAACAAAATTTTAAGTGAACTTTCAGAGGTTCAACGATTTGCCAAAAATCAGTAGAAGCAAATTATGGGCCGTCTTACGAGAGTTGAATTTTTGCTGGGAAAAGCAGAACAGGAAGTCAGTTCTTATCGATAAAGATGAAATTATTTGTTGGCGAAGATCCTACTTAAGATCAATTAGAAAATTCCGTGACGAAGGGAGGAATATTTATTATCTAGACGAAACTTGGGTCAACGAGGGATATACTGTAACAAAAGTATGGCAAGATAAAAATGTAAAAAGTTTTCGACAAGCCATTTTTGGATGGACTTTCAACAGGGTTCAAGGCACCTTCAGGTAAAGGGCGAAGATTAATAGTGACACATATAGGTAGTGCCAGTGGTTTTGTAGATGGCGGTTTACTTTTATTTGAATCTAAAAATACAGGTGACTATCACGAAGACATGAACGCAGATGTTTTCGAAGAGTATTTTACACAGATGTTGGATCTTATTCCTCCGGGGTCTGTAATTGTCATGGATAATGCCAGTTACCATTTACGGCAGACCGAGCGGACGCCTACGACTGCTTGGAGGAAAGCCGATATAATTCAATGGTTATCCGGAAAAAACATTCTTTTGAAACAAATATGGTGAAAAAGGAACTTTTGACACGTGTCAATCTTAATAAAGATCAGAAAAAACATGTTATCGATGAAATGGCAACAAATCGCCAAATAACGATACTACGGTTACCACCTTATCACTGTGAACTTAACCCAATCGAATTAGTCTGGGCGCAGGTAAAAGGAGATGTAGCGCGAAATAATACGACGTTTAAATTAAGTGACGTGAAAATTTTGTTAAAAAATTCCTTGGAACGAGTAACTGCAAATAACTGGCAAAGATGTATACATCATGTACAAAAAGAAGAGGAGAAAATGTGGGAACTCGATAATTTAATTGACGTTACTGTGAAACCTATCGTTATCAATCTAGGAGACGAAGATAATTCATCAGAATATTCAGAGGATGAATTTTTATATACCTACTTTTTTATTTTCTTTATTGTACATTTATGCAACACTACATTTACTCACCTAATTTGAATTTTCAAAATACATATATTTTTGTGTGGAATAAAAGTCTATTCATTAAATTTAAATAAATATTTTGATAATAATATTGAATAATTTTATTTGAATTACTAAAAACAATTTAGTACAGTCCGATCGCACAAAGTTTTTTTAAAAGTACACCTCATCTATACCGAAACTACATAATATAAAAATATTGAATATAAGCACCAGTACTACATTTATTTACGATTTGCATACATAATAAGCTTTTATTACTCTCTTTCATTTCTAAACAGACTATAGCTATGTCCTATACAAATTTAGTTTCGTGCAACTCTCTCGGTTTCAAAAATACATTACCTATGTATGTTTTCAGCCACGAAATTTGAATAATTCCAAATATTTCGAATTTTCACCACCAAGAACAGCGGTGACATGAAGTTTTATTATTTGATTTTCCTTCATATTTTTTATTTAACATATTAAACAATAAAGAGAAAAATTCATATTTGAATTGTAAAATAAATGTTTGCTGTCTGTTATATGTTCCACAAATAACTGCCAATTTGGCTTTAATTTTTTTTGTTTCTTCTAGGGTATATTTCTAGAGATCCCTACTATCGATAATGAAGAAGTAAGTTATCGTGTTAAAAATGCCTTACTGCACTTCTAAGCGTGTTCAAAATTTCCCCCACTATGATGTTTTTGTTGTTAAAAATACAGTAGAGTTAAAATAAAAGCACAACTAATTCTAGCAACACTACCTATTGAAACAAATTTTATTATTTCAAAAAATCTATGTACCTAATAACTTCCTCTCACCATATTAAAAAATAATAATAATCAAACACATATCCTGTATTTCTAAATGCGTGAGAATTATATTAACTGTTAAAGTGATGACAAAGATAAAACTTAAACTTATGTGTTTTTTCCAGAGTCCGACGAATCTATTATCCCCACCATCGGTGCCAAACAACAGAAGACGTTCCTCTGTAATGTTCAGCGACGTCATCGTGCTACATGGACAAAACAACAACTCTCCAGCTACTTCTTCATCGAACTTGCTGTCCACCAACACGAACATTGACAAGAAAAACGTTTGTTCTAGCGAAAAGACGACACAAGCTGGTAAGTTTTTTATTTGTAGCCACAATCTTCAACTGATGTCTTCGAAATTGTATTTGGAATGATAACCAAAAGCCTCGCCAAAAGCTAAAGGTTTATTATTTTACACAATGTATTTATTTTTATTTATACCTACCTGTTTATTTATTTGTTTACGATGAACACGCCTATGACTAGCCGACAAAACCCCCGAGCTCTAGTTAATATTTAGGAACAACAAAAAATGTATGTATGTTAAAAGAAGTAAGATTAGGATAACTACCTTCCAAATCGATAACGTTTTAGAGTGATTCTACGTGAGCGTCGAAAGTTTTCGTTCGGTGTTTTAGCTGGCAATCCGAAAACCTTTTAGTAAAACCGCGAAATTCCCGATGCACCGCAAGAAAGACGTCGGGCTGTCAAGTCGAGCTACATCCACTTAAGATTGCCGTTCTGGTTAAGGAAAAAAAGGGCTGTAATCCAGCTTATGCTACACTTCTTTTCTACTTAAAAAGTTAATCGGATTACAGCAACTAAGTACATAACAAATTACTGTGGGACTAGAAATATAGCGGCAATCCAGAATGAGGCGCTATCTAGATATTTAAAATAAATTGAAAAGCGATATGCTTTTTAAAGAGGTTTAGGGAGGCTTTTTTAAGTGGTTTGGAATGAGTAACTCAAATTACTTAAAGGTATGAAGGGTGGTTAGTTCAGGATACACAACCAAGTTTTCCCTTGAAATTCGCCGGTTTTACTATCAAATATGTCAAATCAATTTAAATATATCAAAATAACAATTTATATTGTACTAATCTATCAGGTTATGAATACTTTTGACGCTGTTTCAAAATTTCATTTTACCTGGTACAGTTTTTTCAGAAGAACGTGTATAAAAACGACTAAAATTAAAATTTTATGAGTTTCATAGGCGTCCCTAAAAAAGTTTTCTGCTTAAGGTAAAAAATTACAATAATTTGTATATAATGTGTAATAATAAATTAAAATTACCTGAATCACACCAAATTCCGCATTGCTGCACTGCACTGCTAGGAAATTAGTCAACCACTTGTCAACAACTGAGATTTATTGCCCAGTCGCCCCGTGCGGCTGTGTTATACGCCGTTTGCCCGTGCGCCCATTCTTCAACTGGGCGCACATTTCTACCACTTCCACGTTTAGTTCAACCAGACCTGTATATGGGCATGGCTAAATAAATATGGGAACAAATTTTTTAAATATTTCAATGCCGAGTTGCTGCGTCAGCGACCGAACCTGGTACATACTGCCAACCTCTTGGTTCAATTGAGATCGGAAAGACTATAATACAAGTATAACTTAATATCTATTTATATTTTGATATCCATTAGGTACATTAATTTTTAAAAGAAGGCGATTTCAGTATAGCAGGAAATAATTTCAAGTTTATAAGATATGATTTTAATAAGTCAGCTATGTTGTGTTTTATCATTACTACAATTTGTATAGTTTCGTTAAGCCGACAAATTGTGACTTAGAGATGTTTTAAAATCTTATGAGCTTTAACCTTCATATGCGCAGAAACATAATTCCGACCGTCGCCTAAATTATTCTACGTCCTAAAAACATTACACCTATTATTCACAGTCTCTCTCGAGCTCTAGCGTAAACAAGCCTTTGATCCGATTACAAATATCATAATAAAATGCCCTATTCTTTATTATTTTAATTTAAACAATAAAAATATATATAACGAACGTTCGCCAGTTGACTTTATTGATGCCCGAGCGCCTTAGTTCATGTCTACTTGTAATGATGCACATGGTCTAGTTCTGAGTCAATGTTTTCACAACGTGCTTATTAGAAGAATTATGGGGATACGCCACGCCTTTCGCGCATTTCGCGGCTCATGAGATATTAAAAGATCTCTA
>NW_019416463.1:1652048-1676504 GCF_000390285.2 Anoplophora glabripennis | reverse complement strand
CACACTCGTACCTGGATTCTGCTCTACCAGTGCTAGAATTTCTTCTTCTGCTCTAGGAGTGGATACCGACCTTGGTCTTCCGGATAAATGGCACTGTTTGCTCAAGGAACCGGTATCACGCAATCTTTGGTGAATTCTTCCAAACATGCGTTGTGAAGGAATCTGGCGATTTGGATAAGCGTCAACATAAAGACGTCGCGCTTCGGTGGCGTTCCCATTAGCACGACCATACATGAAATGCATGTCTGTTAATTCTGCGTTAGAGTAACCAGCCATAGCGAAAGAAAACTTGTGCACTGAGAACAACTGTCAAATACGTACTGTTTATTTCACTAAACATCAACCAACTATTATAAGAAAATACACAACGTTTTTGCAAAATAAAAAAAGGGGCTAAAAACCATAAAACATTCCATATCTCCGCAACCGTTACTTTGCGGACCCATGTTTATTGAGACTTTTCTGCTTATTTTGGTTCATACTATTACCTCCTTAAATATTTTACACTCTTTTTTGAACACCCTGTATAACGAACGTTCGCCAGTTGACTTTATTGATGCCCTAGCGCCTTAGTTCATGTCTACTTGTAATGATGCACATGGTCTAGTTTTGAGTCAATGTTTTCACAACGTGCTTATAGAAGAATTATGGGAATACGCCACGCCTTTCGCGCATTTCGCGGCTCATGATATATTAAAAGACCTCTACCTTCTAAATCACAAAACAGGCTTCAATTTCTTGAAGGGTTCCGATTAAATCCATATCCTACCTCAAAATTGCTCCATCACATCAGGTTTTAGAGGTTTTGTTTTTTTTGTCCACAAAACTTGTTATGACTTCTGAAGGTACTACTCTTCTTGCGCTTCAAAATCTTCGAATATCTCTTTTCTTCTGTAGTTACAGTCAAGGGATATATTTTTATCTTTACCAGATTCTATTCAATTTCCGAATATCGACGAATACATCAAACTAATCAACTAGAATAGACGATTTCTCAGAAAGCAAAGAAGGTATTCCAATGATTCAAAGTGGATTTTAAAGGGGGCAAAGTAGTGCTTTCAGAAGTAATAACGAGTTTTATTAAGAAAATTACCTCGTGATGTAACATCAGTTCAAATGTATGGGAAACCTGTATTTTTCGCAATTTTCGGTTAGGACATCTTGAAAACCTCACGTGATGGAATAATTCTGTCAGATTCGATTTCAAAAACCTTCGGAAAAGTATAGCCCGGTTTCTGCTTTCAAATTTTTTCTATCTGTGATATTTTATATTTTTTACTTTAAAATAATTAGTAATTACTAGCTTGTTTATGGACATATTTCTTTAGCTTCCAGTACATTTGATATGAAAGAGTATTGTGCAGGGTGTTTGTAAATAAGTCCGAAATATTTTAGGGGGTGGTTGCCGAAGTTATTTTGTGGAAAAAAGTTCATATAAACGTAGGTCGAAATATGCTTCGTTTCCGAGATACAGTGTTTAAATTTTACTTTTTAATTTATTTTTATTAATTATTTCAGTTTTAAAGATATTGACTCGAAATTTGAAAAACGCTTTGGAGGGATAAAAGTGCATTTTTTTTAGAGTGATCTGAATATTTCTACTTGCACCAGTGGCATTCGTGCGAAAGTGCCACAAACTTTTTTAATAAAAAAATGGTACGCCACTGACTTTTCCCCTTTTGATATTTTTTTAGAAATCCGCCATCAATTCTGAATGAAATTGGTCTCTTCAATGTTTCTTGTAGGATGTACCGTTTTTGAGGAAAATAATAAAATATATTCTATTGCAGGTTCTGTTAATATTTTATTTAAAGATGCAAGTAGCAATATTCGGATCACCCAAAAAATATGCTCATTTATCCCTCCAAAGCGTTTTTCAAATTTTGAAGTCAGTATCTTTAAAACTCTTTGAAATAATTAATAAAATAAAAAATTAAAATTTAAACACACCTAAAATATTTAATATTTATTTATTTTTTACAAACCGCATGTATATGTATGAGGCGATTGATTAGAATCAGGGTAACCTGTTCAATTCGAGTCCGGGCACATAATTCTATTTCTTTTTGCTACTGTTAGATTGAGAAAGATCATACAGTTGATATTCCCATTATTTTGCAATTAGTCTAACAGTGAGCTAGACCTAGAGCAAGTTATCGACAACATCGCAAATGTAACCTTGAGCAACGGAACAAATTTAAAACCACAGCTAAATAACACCACTCTATTATTATAATAATTTATAAGCAACGTATAAGTGCTTCATACTTTTGATATAATATAAATCTAACAATCAGGAAAATAAAAGATCTTGTTTAAGATGAATATAATTTCATAAGTTTAGAAAGTGTGCTCTTAAAAGCAGTTGTTGTTACATTTAAGATGGTTCCATTGATGTCAAATATTAATTTATGATAAAAATTATATATTATAGATGCGTTAACATCCTTCCTTTCTTTAAACAATATTTCTAAATGTTCTAAAACTCATTAACTGAAATTTAAAAATTTTTTAATGTGCGTTTACAGTATATGATTATTTCTATTTCTTCTATTATTTATCTTATAAAATGGTAAAACAATGACGTATACATATATTGCCCGAGCCGTTATTAAAAATCCTCTTGGAAGCAATCAAAATATACGAGGTTAGTCAAAACTAAGTGATGATAAAATAGATTTTTGTCAAATGGGAAGTCGAACAAATGAATGCCTACCGTAGAGTTTGTAATGTGATCCTATTCTCGTTGGGCAAAAAAATACATTATATATATTCTGATTCTGTAGGATTATTTACATATGAAAAAAAAGAAGTAAATCACAATTTTCAATAATTGAAAAAAAAGTATCCGTAATTGCCTACATCCTACACCTTCAGCTCTACACATGCCTATTTGTTTCAGGCGACGGCAACATCTGGCAAATAACCTCGGTTCCTAACCAGCAGCAACTCCTGCAAACCCAGCAGCAAATCCAACAGGACTGCAACGATCTCATGAACGGCGAGGCCCTAACCTGCCAGGAACTCCTCGCCTTAGGCGCCATAAACGCAGCCCTACCTACCGGCCAAATAGTCCTGGACACCTTCTTCAATTCCCTTTCGAAGGGACTCAACAACAGACAGAAGAACAGCGAAGAACTCTACATCCAACAACTCCCCGAAGACGACTTTTCCTGCTGCCAGGATCTCTGGCACTGCGAGTCCGAATATAAGAACGAAAAGAGGTCCAAGATCTACGTCTTCTGTTGTCTTGTAATGAAGGGTATAGTTAGACTGTTAAAAACAATAAGGAGGTACATAAGGATCCTTGTGGAACACAAGTTGTTTCAGCATGGGATCCTGCTTGCCATACTGATAAACACTCTCTCTATGGGGATCGAACACCATGAGCAGTCTGAAATTTTGACCCATGTGGTCGAAGTGACGAATATCATTTTTTCCGCTATCTTCGCGGTTGAGATGGTGTTGAAAGTGGTAGCAGAAGGGCCTTTTGGGTACATTTCCAACGGGTTCAACGTCTTTGACGGTGTAATTGTTATCTTAAGGTAGGTTGGTTTAGATAACTTTTGCTTCGAAGGGTAAACCGTATATTCCCGGATGTCCTTTTGATTTATATTTTGTAATTAGCTATAATTAGAGTCAGCAATTGTTATTTGAAAGCAATATTTTATTACGAATTAACAAACACATTTTCTTTCACAAAGCACAAATTGACCATAAGCTGTTTCAGCAGCAACAACCTTTTTGTATAAAGTTTGACTTCAATTCGTTCACTGTTTTATATTTAACAAAAATAACAGAAAAAAGCATTTGCTGCCTGCGGTGAACCCCAGTTAGACCAGGGCGGATCTGTTTTGAGGTGGATGTGAGAGGGGGCAAGCAATTTTTTTCTGGTTTACCTTCAGTACAACTCACATAATAAAAGTGTAGATCCCTAGATCTGGGCGAGGTCCGGATCATTTTCAAAGAACCTCGCACGAAACATGGAAATTGAACACCGGTCAATTTTTATGAAACTTCGTATTTTGATAGTCCTCGTCATGCTGATCAAAAGTCTCAATGAGCACGAAACCCTACAACCCCTTCCAACCCCCCTAAACCACCCCCAAAGAAGAGGGNTTAGAGTTTTTCAAATATATTGACTCGAAATTTGAAAAACAAAACGCTTTTTTGGGGTGATCCGAATATTTCTACTTGTACCAGTGACGTTCGTGCGAGATTGCCACAACCTTTTTTAATAAAAAAAAATGGTACGCCACTGACTATTTTCCGTTTTGATATTTCTTTAGAAATCCACCATCAATTCTGAATGAAATTGGTGCCTTCAATTTTTTTCGTAGGATGCACCGTTTTTGAGGAAAAAAATAAAACAAATTGTATTGTAGGTAACTACTGTTAATCTTTTATTTAAAGATGCAAGTAAAAATATTCGGATCACCCCAAAAAAATGCACATTTATCCCTCTTAAGCGTTTTTCAAATTTTGAGTCAGTATCTTTAAAACTGAAATAATTAATAAAAAAAAATATAATATAAACACCCCTAAAATATTTCGCACTTATTTACAAACACCCTGTATATGTATGAGGCGATTGTTTAAATTCTGGTAACCTATTCAATTCGAGTCCGGGCACATAATTCTATTTCTTTTTGCTACTATTAGATTGAGAAAGATCATACAGTTGATATTCCCATTCATTTTGCAATTAGTATGAAGGCCTTAAGGGTCAATCAATTGTCTAACAATGAGCTAGACCTAGAGCAAGTTATCGACAACATCACAAATGTAATTCTTGAGCAACGGAACAAATTTAAAACCACAGCTAAATAACACCACTCTTTTATTATAATTTATAAGCAACGTATAAGTACTTCATACTTTTGATATTTTATAAATCTAACAATCAAGAAAATATAATTTCATACGTTTAGAAAGTGTGCTCTTAAAAGCAATTGTTGTTACACTTAAGATGGTACCATTGACGTCAAATATTAATTTATGATAAAAATTATACAGGGTGTATTTAAATGGAGGGACACAAATGATACCAGAGATTCCTTGGGTGAAAATAAGTCGATTTAACCTAACATACCTATATCCCAAGTCGCATAATAAAAAAGATACAGGGAGTCAAACTGACAAATAAAAAATGGTTTTTCCTTAATAATTTCTATATTTTTAGTCAGAAATGTTTCAAATTTTCAACAGAGAGGTTTTTTAGTGATGGGAAAAATAATATAATAATGATTTTTGAGTGTCGAATACAAGGCGCCCTCTGCAGGCAATGTTATGCATTGAGTATGTAGTAACTTTTTTGCCAACCCCCGTATACAGCACAAAATATGAAATATTGGATTATTTTGAACAAAAAAGGTATACTTATTGAAAATGGCTAAAGCCAACCGTTGAGGGTATATTTTTAATTCATAAATTATTGCTACGAATAAATAAAAAATCGAGTAGGTAAATGTCTTTTGGTAATGCTTGTAAATTGCAGTGTTAATTGATTTTAGTCACTTTTTACCTGCGGCCTAGATAGTAAATTGTTTTTGAATTGAATAAAATAACAAATTATGTATACTAATGACGAGTATGTCGATATGTTGCAAGTATTTTTTTAATGTTACAAGAACTGTACTGCTGATGTACGACTTTATCATGCCAGATATCCAGAATATTTGAGATTTTTAAATGAGCAACTTCCAATACTGCTTGAAGACGTGCCACTAGCTATCCGCGAAAACATGTGCTACGCACATGACAGAGCTCCTGCTCATTGTACATTAGCTGTTAGACAATGGTTAAATTTAAATTTTCCTGGGAGATGGATAGGTCGGGGAAACGATGCACCAGTCAAATGGCCTGCGCGATCACCGGATCTCGCACCCATGGACTAGTTTTTATGTGGTCACTTAAAAAATGTTGTTTATTCCAACCCTATTGATAGTATGGCTTTGTCAAAGAATTTTTGCAGCAGCTGAGGAAGTAAAGAATACATATTTTTCAAGAGTTCGTCGTAATTTTAATCGTAGAATTAGACTATGCTTACAGGAAAATGGAAATTATCTCGAAAATATCCTTAGAAAAAAATCTTGTTTTTTTTATATTGTCAGTGTTTCTCTTAAATTATCTATTGACTGTTGTTAAGTGACTCTTGGTTTTAGTTGTTTTGCTCTTTTTCTTCTAATAATTGTTATTAAACTAACAATAAATAAGTATTTTGCATTACTTTTTCACCTGAACTGTTATTTCATATGAGATTTCTTTAATGCAGGGTATAAATAATTTCACATGCACAAGAAAATGTGTTTTTTAATAAAGACACCGAAAAAACAATTAGATAGAAATTATGCAACAAGTGTATTCACACATGCTAAAATAAGAGGCAAAAAGAGTATAGTAAAAAAAATAGGAAAAATAATGTTGTCTCAGTTGATTCCTGCTTCCTCTTTTGGTAGAATTTTAAAATACAGATACACAACTAATAAGTACTGTGAGGCAATGCGTTCTGAATTTATTAACAAAAGTGTCTGTTTGTACCTTGGTATTCGTGGAGGTATAAATCCGTAACATTAATTTATGAAATTAAAAATATCTCCCCAACGGTTGGCTTTAGTCATTTTCAATAAGTATACCTTTTTTGTTCAAAAAAGCCCAATATTTCATATTTTGTTACTAAAAGCTGTATACGGGGGTTGGCAAAAAAGTTACTACAAATTCAATGCATAACGCTGCCTGCAGAGGGCGCCTCATACTCGACACTTAAAAATCATTATTATATTATTTTTCCCATCATTAAAAAACCTCTCTTTTGAAAATTTGAAACATTTCTGACTAAAATTATAGAAATTATTAAGAAAAAACCATTTTTTATTTTTCACTTTGACATCCTGTATCTTTTTTATTATGCGACTTGGGAAATAGGTATGTTAGGTTAAATCGATTTATTTTTACCCAAGGAATTTCTGGTATCATTTGTGCCCCTCCATTTAAATACACCCTGTATATTATAGATGCGTTAACAGCCTCTCTTTCTTTAAACAATATTTCTAAATGTTCTAAAACTCATTAACTGAAATTTAAAAATTTTTTAATGTGCGTTTACAGTATATGATTATTTCTATTNCGGATCATTTTCAAAGAACCTCGCACGAAACATGGAAATTGAACACCGGTCAATTTTTATGAAACTTCGTATTTTGATAGTCCTCGTCATGCTGATCAAAAGTCTCAATGAGCACGAAACCCTACAACCCCTTCCAACCCCCCTAAACCACCCCCAAAGAAGAGTAGTGATCGTTTAGATGGCTGTGATGGAATTCACGATTAAACAGTTACACAACCAGTAAGCAGGGGTTGGTGGGGGTTGCAGGGCTCGGTGCCCATTGATAGTCTTAAGCCTAGTTATGGTATAGGTGTCTGTAGGTTCGACAACTGTAGTGAAATATTATGGTAAGCCAATTGACCTGTAATCTGTCAAATTCATTACCCTGATTTTTGGGGGTGGTTTTGGGGTGGTTGGAAGCCCTACAACCCCGTAGGGCTTTGTGCCCATTTAGACTTTTGATCAGCATGACGAGGACTATCAAAATACGAAGTTTCATAAAAATTGACCGGTGTTCAATTTCCATATGTTTTGTGCGGGGTTCTTTNCTGGTATCATTTGTGCCCCTCCATTTAAATACACCCTGTATATTATAGATGCGTTAACAGCCTCTCTTTCTTTAAACAATATTTCTAAATGTTCTAAAACTCATTAACTGAAATTTAAAAATTTTTTAATGTGCGTTTACAGTATATGATTATTTCTATTTCTTCTATTATTTATCTTATAAAATGGTAAAACAATGACGTATACATATATTGCCCGAGCCGTTATTAAAAATCCTCTTGGAAGCAATCAAAATATACGAGGTTAGTCAAAACTAAGTGATGATAAAATAGATTTTTGTCAAATGGGAAGTCGAACAAATGAATGCCTACCGTAGAGTTTGTAATGTGATCCTATTCTCGTTGGGCAAAAAAATACATTATATATATTCTGATTCTGTAGGATTATTTACATATGAAAAAAAAGAAGTAAATCACAATTTTCAATAATTGAAAAAAAAGTATCCGTAATTGCCTACATCCTACACCTTCAGCTCTACACATGCCTATTTGTTTCAGGCGACGGCAACATCTGGCAAATAACCTCGGTTCCTAACCAGCAGCAACTCCTGCAAACCCAGCAGCAAATCCAACAGGACTGCAACGATCTCATGAACGGCGAGGCCCTAACCTGCCAGGAACTCCTCGCCTTAGGCGCCATAAACGCAGCCCTACCTACCGGCCAAATAGTCCTGGACACCTTCTTCAATTCCCTTTCGAAGGGACTCAACAACAGACAGAAGAACAGCGAAGAACTCTACATCCAACAACTCCCCGAAGACGACTTTTCCTGCTGCCAGGATCTCTGGCACTGCGAGTCCGAATATAAGAACGAAAAGAGGTCCAAGATCTACGTCTTCTGTTGTCTTGTAATGAAGGGTATAGTTAGACTGTTAAAAACAATAAGGAGGTACATAAGGATCCTTGTGGAACACAAGTTGTTTCAGCATGGGATCCTGCTTGCCATACTGATAAACACTCTCTCTATGGGGATCGAACACCATGAGCAGTCTGAAATTTTGACCCATGTGGTCGAAGTGACGAATATCATTTTTTCCGCTATCTTCGCGGTTGAGATGGTGTTGAAAGTGGTAGCAGAAGGGCCTTTTGGGTACATTTCCAACGGGTTCAACGTCTTTGACGGTGTAATTGTTATCTTAAGGTAGGTTGGTTTAGATAACTTTTGCTTCGAAGGGTAAACCGTATATTCCCGGATGTCCTTTTGATTTATATTTTGTAATTAGCTATAATTAGAGTCAGCAATTGTTATTTGAAAGCAATATTTTATTACGAATTAACAAACACATTTTCTTTCACAAAGCACAAATTGACCATAAGCTGTTTCAGCAGCAACAACCTTTTTGTATAAAGTTTGACTTCAATTCGTTCACTGTTTTATATTTAACAAAAATAACAGAAAAAAGCATTTGCTGCCTGCGGTGAACCCCAGTTAGACCAGGGCGGATCTGTTTTGAGGTGGATGTGAGAGGGGGCAAGCAATTTTTTTCTGGATTACCTTCAGTACAACTCACATAATAAAAGTGTAGATCCCTAGATCTGGGCGAGGTCCGGATCATTTTCAAAGAACCTCGCACGAAACATGGAAATTGAACACCGGTCAATTTTTATGAAACTTCGTATTTTGATAGTCCTCGTCATGCTGATCAAAAGTCTCAATGAGCACGAAACCCTACAACCCCTTCCAACCCCCCTAAACCACCCCCAAAGATCAGGGTGGTCGGCGTCGGAGAGTGTAGAGTAGTGATCGTTTAGGTGGCTGTGAGATGGAATTCACGATTAAACAGTTACACAACCAGTAAGCAGGGAAAAGTCACATGACAGGCTTTGGTAGTTGGTGGGGAGCGACAGGGATGGGGGTTAAGTGTTTTGGAGATTAAGCCTAGTTACAGTTTGGGTGGCTGTATGTTCGACTGCAGTAGTAAAATATTTCGGTAGTTTTATTGACCGATAATCTGTCAAGTGCATTCCCCTGACATTTGGGGGTGGTTTTGGGGGGTTGGTGGGGGTTGCAGGGCTCGGTGCCCATTGATAGTCTTAAGCCTAGTTATGGTATAGGTGTCTGTAGGTTCGACTACTGTAGTGAAATATTACGGTAAGCCAATTGACCTGTAATCGTTAAGTTCATTACCCTGATCTTTGGGGGTGGTTTTGGGGGGTTGGTGTGGGTTGCAGGGCTCGGTACCCATTGATAGTCTTAAGCCTAGTTATGGTATAGGTGTCTGTAGGTTCGACAACTGTAGTGAAATATTATTGTAAGCCAATTGACCTGTAATCTGTCAAGTTCATTACCCTGATCTTTGGGGGTGGTTTTCGGGGGGTTGGAAGCCCTACAACCCCGTAGGGCTTTGTGCCCATTCAGACTTTTGATCAGCATGACGAGGACTATCAAAATACGAAGTTTCATAAAAATTGACCGGTGTTCAATTTCCATGTTTTGTGCGGGGTTCTTTGCAAAAATGTTTTTTACTTATATCTTGGAACCTATACATTTTGGAAGAATATTGGAGAGAAAAAAAAGTTTTAGAATTGAATTTTGCACAATATACTGTAAGATAATTATGTTCAAATTTATTACCGATGTTGCAAAATAGCAATAATTGATGAAAAAAATGCAAAATAATCAAGTTTTTTGAATAATTTTTTTAATTGCTCCGATGGCATTCTAATTTTGATAAAAAAAACTTTAGAGTATAATAAAACAACACCAAATTTCATTAAAATCGGTTCTATAGTTCTCGCAAAATAATTTTTTGAAAAAAATTTTTCGAAATTTCAAAATGTTGCACAGCCTCAAATAAAGCATCTAGATACTTGAAAAATTTTTCACATAGAAAAGACCCCTCAAATGGTTTTTGAAAAATTGAAATCGGTTGATACGGACGGCCACAGTAAATTTTTAGTCAACACTCTTTTTTTAATTTTTAAACAATTAGATTACATTTATCAATTTGCAATTTAGTTTTTTTCAAAAATTTTAATTTTAAAGTAGTACTTTCTCCTAATTTTATCTGTATTTAAGACAAAAATTAATTTCCAAATAAAAATATATATTTTTAATTTGTATTAACAAAAATGATTTAAATAATTATATAACTAAATACATTGATATTCGAAATGTTGAAATATAAACAAATTTTTTTATTGAAAAAATGCAATAGCATAGGGTAAAATATACAGAATATTTAATGCATAAATGATAAATTTTGTTTATAACAAAATATGTGCAAATTAGACAGTTGGCATTGCGATATTCGAATTCCTTGGCTTGCGAGACATCGGATTAAAAAACAATAAATTCGTCCATTAGAAACTGAAATAATGGAATTTTTTTCGTACCTTCGTATTTTGAACCTCCGAATTCAGTCTCGGAGCGAAAGCCCCCTCCCCCACTTTTCGTGTTTTGAGTCACTTTTCGCGGGTGCGAAAGACAGCTTATCCGTTTATTTATCTATGCTGCCGATAACTTATGAATATGAAAATTTTTTCCAGCTCAAAACTCGGAAAAAACGAAGCCACTGAATCAAAGATTATTGCTAAATTGTTTATAAATTAACGGTATATGCCGATAAACTTTGACCGCTTATTTCTTGAGAACCAATAAACGGAATTTAACTTTTTTTTTTGTTTTAAAGAAACGCCTTTCCGAATATAAAATTATAATTTTTGAAAAAAACTAAATTGCGAGTTGATAAATGTAATCTAATTATTTAAAAATAAAAAAAAGAATGTTAACTTTAAAAATTTACTGTGGCCGTCCTATTCAACCGATTTCAATTTTTCAAAAATCATTTGAAACGTTGAACGGTCTTTTCTATGTGGAAAAATTTTCAAGTATCTAGATGCTTTATTTGAGGCTGTGCAACATTTTGAAAATTCGAAATTTTTTTTCAAAATTTTTTTCAAAAAAATTATTTTTCGAAAACTATAAAACCCATTTTAATGAAATTTGGTGTGTTTTATTATACTCTAATGTTTTTTTTACCAAAATTAGAGTGCCTTCGGAGCAATTAAAATATTTTAAAACAAATTATCCAAAAAACTTGCCTTATTTTCATCAATTATTGCTATTTTGCAACATTCGTAATAAATTTAAACATTTTTAACTTACAGTATATTGTGCAAAATTCAATTCTAAAACTTTTTTCCTCTTCAATATTCTTCCAAAATGCATAGGTTCCAAGATATAAGTAAAAAACTCAGATAAAATCCGTCCTGGTCTAAGTAGAATTCTCAAAAACTTATAAATATGAGAACGATATTTGCCTATTTTATCGATGTCCATGGAAATAAATGCCCACAGACATCTGTCAATGTTCATAGATGTTCAGGGACGTCACGATGTCTATGGATATTTTATGGATGTCCGTGGATATAGGTGCTCTAAAAAGTGATTGCTTGGTGTACAAATTTTGGTCGCGTTATGCTCCTCGTTTTATTTTGTTGTTTTAACGAATCTCATGAAGAATTTTGTTTCCAGTGCTATAGAACTGTTCAAAAACTTCACTGGCGAGACTCACGCGGACTCCGGCTTGTCAGTATTAAGAACTTTTCGGTTGCTTAGGATATTAAAACTAGTAAGGTTCATGCCAAACCTGAGAAGGCAACTGTTCGTCATGTTGCGCACCATGGACAATGTAGCAGTATTCTTTTCCCTTCTCATATTATTTATATTTATATTTAGGTAAGTACGCCCTTCCGACATCACGACTTCCTACAGAATAAATAAGAAACAAATATATACATATTCAAGTGAACACAAAGTACAATGTCGATGATTTTTTTGTAAGCGTAATTTTTGTTAGTAAGGGTTTTTCTAAAATTTGGTAGGGGTGGCATTTGATTTTTATTTTATTTGTGTAAATAAGTTTTTTTAGAGGAAACTTTTTTGTTTATTATTGTTTTGTTTAATTGATGTTTAGAGAAATCTGATGTATACTATATACACATCACTTATATACTTCTCGACACACCTCTTTTTTCTCAAATTTTATCTGGAGTCATTAAAGCACCCGCTGTACAGATTACAAAGCACACAAGATGTTTTGTACATAGTTTTATGTTATTTTTCATTTGGGTTTGATTGGTGGTAGGTATAGTTTGTCCATTACGCGTATTCTAGGTAAACGTAATAAACTTGGGCACACTATATCTAGATTAAACAATTTTATACAGACATTTTTATTTCATTGCGTGACTCAGTTTTATATGTACTTTTAAATGTAAGCATCAGCACGCAACCTAAATTATAATAATTATGTCTAAACTCATTTGATTTGTTACTGGGAAAGATAATAGTTTGAAAAGTATTATTTATTTCTAAATCTTCAGTACTGAATGTTAATGGACATTTTAGATAACAAATTTTTACATATCTTTCAAAATCTAAATTCCAGTAAGTATAACATCCGCAAGTACATTAATAATAATATAAAACTGAATCATAAGAAGAAATAATTAAGTACTAATAACTAAAAGAAATATTTAATATGTCCAATTAAATAACTTGGACAAAGCCGAGCCATTTTACCTGAAAACTGATGATTTATTAACTAAAATTTGACATTGTATGGTAACATCTGTCAATATTAACGTACCAAAATATGAATATGAAGTATTAGACAATAAATAACTCAAATTACAGAGTGCGACGTACTGTATATTATAAGTATCATATGGCATGTAGAAGAGAAGTTAGTACAACTATTAATCATTATATTTTAGATGCAAATCAGACTTCATTATCATTAAAAAATTGTTTGAATGATAATAAACACGAAATAATTCTTTTTGCACTTAAAGCCTTGTAATTCTATTAGTCCAGGCGGTATCTGTTTTGGGTTGGGTAAAACGCATATGATCGGAGATTTTTGCTTTAACGGCTTCGAAACAACATCAGAAATCATAATATTTCTATGCAAATAAAAAAAAACGTGGGCTTAATTGTTATTGCAAAAAAGTATAAAAAAATAGCAAAAAAATTCATTTTTTTCTTGGATTTCTCGTCGACAACTTAGCAACTATTCATTTTAGACAAAAATGGAAGAGGAAAAAAAGTTTTGTAATTAAATTTTGATCAAGATAGAGTTAGTTGCAATTCGAAAAAATAATTATTGTTATTGCAAAAATCGGAAAAATCATTTAAAAAATTGCAAAAAATGCTAGTTTATTTGTCAATTTTTTTCAGACACTTGAATAATACCTAGGATCTTCATACTTTTCCCAATTAAACTTCTTAGTGCATAGAATCATCACACCAAATTTCATCCAATTCGGTTCGATAGTTTTTACATAATAATTGTTTAATTTTTTTTTTTTTTTTTAAATTAAAAAATTTTCAAAATCAAATTTCTAAAAATCTAAAGCCTTTGAATACTTGAAAATTTCACCACAAAAAGAAGAGCTCTCAAGCTTTAAAATGCTTTTTGAAAAATTCAAATCGGACGATTAGGTGAGCCGTGGTGATTGTTTAAACATTTTCGCAATTTTCACGCTTATAAACAATTGCAATAATTTAATGTTTTTTTCAAATTTTTGGTAATACTAGTAAGTTTGTTTAAATATTATAAAATTGTTTAAACAATAATTATTTAAATAAACAACTGAAAATTGGTATTAATTTTTAGTTGTACGATAAATTTCTAAAAGTCTTTCAAAAATTATTACTCACATAAATTGTGAATAATTATAATTTTAATTTTTTCGTTTACTTTTAAAATATTTATCTAAAATTTATTTTTTATTTATAAAAAAAGTATAAGAATCTTTTGGATACTTAATTAATACCAACAACATGGTGCAACATGCAAAAATTTTGGTCGTGAAAATTAACAGTAAATAAATAAACATAATAAATTAATCATTTTTTAAAGTAACTGTTTATCGGCATGTCAAAAGTCCAATAATTAATAATAAAATGTAGTTGAAAATATGATAATTGAATTTTTTAGTTGCGAGACATCGATTTAAAAAAAAATCATCGAAATTGGTCCATTAGACGCTGAGATAAGTGAAATTTTTCCGAGTGTCGCAATTTTGAACTCGAGAATTCAGATCGGAGTAGCTGTGTGTTTGCTCCCCCCACCACTGATACCTCATTGATTTCACGCGGTCTTGAATATCTTTGAGTGACATTTTAAATGGGACGCCCGTGATTGCAAATTTTGAAAATTTATATCTGGAAAGTACTCGGAATAACAAACCTATTGGTTCAAAAAACAGCCCTTATAGTTTTGCTGTAAATAAGGGTTAACTTTAACGGGCTATAACTCCGAAAATAATGGGCGGATCATCAGGTTTTTTTTTAAATACTCGCCTTTCCGAGTACTTTCAAACCATATTTTAAAATAAAAAAAAATTTGAAAAAACATTAAATTATTGCAATTGTTTATAAGCGTGAAAATTGCGAAAATGTTTAAACAATCACCACGGCTCACCTAATCGTCCGATTTGAATTTTTCAAAAAGCATTTTAAAGCTTGAGAGCTCTTCTTTTTGTGGTGAAATTTTCAAGTATTCAAAGGCTTTAGATTTTTAGAAATTTGATTTTGAAAATTTTTTAATTTAAAAAAAATAAAAAAATTAAACAATTATTATGTAAAAACTATCGAACCGAATTGGATGAAATTTGGTGTGATGATTCTATGCACTAAGAAGTTTAATTGGGAAAAGTATGAAGATCCTAGGTATTATTCAAGTGTCTGAAAAAAATTGACAAATAAACTAGCATTTTTTGCAATTTTTTAAATGATTTTTCCGATTTTTGCAACAACAATAATTATTTTTTCGAATTGCAACTAACTCTATCTTGATCAAAATTTAATTACAAAACTTTTTTTCCTCTTCCATTTTTGTCTAAAATGAATAGTTGCTAAGTTGTCGACGAGAAATCCAAGAAAAAAATGAATTTTTTTGCTATTTTTTTATACTTTTTTGCAATAACAATTAAGCCCACGTTTTTTTTTATTTGCATAGAAAAATTATCATTTCTTATGTTGTTTAGAAGCCGTTAAAGCAAAAATCTCCGATCATATGCGTTTTACCCAAGTCTACCCTTTTTAAAACAGATACCGCCTGGACTATATTGGGAATATTCAAAATTTTTAATGAGCAACACAATTAAGTGAGAAAAAAGCAAAATAATAATAATAATAATGGTACTTTTCTCAGATTTATCATATTCTGAAAATTTCGACTTATTAAATTTGAATTTTCGCTATTACTTTTTTTTGAGACGCCCTATATGTATGGCTTTTTAAAACATTTAAATTAAGTATGTTAAATCATCAGCCATGGAAATGGTTTGCTTTGTTCAAATTATATTAAAAAAAACGTAAAGAAAATGTTAAAAAACATAAGTCTGTTGAAAACATTCCAAATATCAACAACAGCTCTTCTTACATATAAAAAATTATATTTACATGTTTCGAATTTGGGTTTGAATAATTAAACGATTTTTATTAAAACAAACTTAAGATTATCATGTTTGTAATTTCAAGTGATGTTACAATACGAAAAATTAAAAAAATGCCTCTGGAAATACAAAATGTGTGATGTTTTAATAAAAATTTCACAGAAGCTGACATTTCTGAGGGCTAATCATGGCTAATTTCATAAAATGTTTAACTCTATTACTTTCAACGTGATTGGCCAACAAATCAGTATCAACAAAAGAAAATACAACGGCTGTGACTATTTTCAAAATGTTCCTGTGCTACAGGGTGTCTAAATTTTAATTAACTAATTTGAAACAGACTGAGGGAGAATTTAATTGTAAGGGGAAAAAAATTCAATACAAATTTACTGCACCAAACGGTTTTATTTGTTTAAAAATATAAATAACTATTAATATCAATTTTGTTACAGATTATAGGGATGCATGAAATATTAGCCACCAAAATTGTGGCTATACAGGGTAACTCAGTCATAATGTCATTAATTTTAAGGGGATATAGGGAAAAATTAATAGAATACGAATACGTGATTAAAATGCATATTTACGTTGAAAAATATTTTCATATCGTTATTTAAACCCCTTTTCAAACCGCTCCTGACCAATAAAGGTTTATCGAGAGTGAATCTTGATCCACCGTATTATTTGGTCACTAACCTAGTTTTTACTATGTATTTAATACGTAGTGAACCACAATTGGTAAACCGATCTTTTTACCTAAACTTTTACCTAGACACGTGTATGATTAAGATCTTTTTTTACATTTTAAATATTAACAAGTGTTATTTATTTGTTAAAAAAATTGTATAAGGATAATAATTGTTTTCGGATGTTAGGTTATTACAATTTAGTATTTTTAATATTATTAACGTTTTCACTATGTCTTATAATTGAATATGAGTTTTCAGTATGTTCATATGGTCAATTAATTATTTAGTTTGTAGTACGTTACTTTACCTTATTGTGTGACTTTGCCTTTTAAAGAGTAAAGAGTATTTAAAATGCCAGTACAGCTGAAACCACACTCACCCGTCTATAGCACTTTGTTAATAAAGTTTTGATCCACTGCACTTTGATTTTGAAATCAATTGCAAAATTCAAGGCGACTGGGGAAATCAGCTGTTTCTGTTCAACGTTCGACCACTTTTAAGATCTGAGGGCGCGTTCCCGGTCAAAAAATGTGATGAAAGTAGTAGTAAACATTTATTTCTTTCGATTTTCTGTATTTATTAGGCCTTCCGAATACGTAGTTAAAATTAATGACATTATGACTGAATCACCCTGTATATCTGGCACCCTTTTTGAAAATATTTTTAGGCAGTTACAGTTAGAATTTGATCTATTTAAAACCTCGATTTAAAGCCTGGACTAAATTATTAATTATTATTAAACTACCAAATTTCAAACCTAACTATTTTGTTATTTTGGAGAGAGGAAACGGATATCAACACAAATTTTGGACTTTATTTATTATAATTTTAATTTACAAAATGAGCTCCTTTGAGTTTTCAATACGCTGCATAGTTAAATGAAGCTCAGTAACAAAATTTTGAATTAAAAGAATCATTATCCGTAGACCACCAGCGCTTAAGGTCGGATCGAAATTAGCTATGACGAGCCATCAGAGTTAACACAAATATATGATTTTTGGGATGTTCTAGTATCCTTGGCATGAATATATTCGGTTGCAAGTTTTGCAACGATGACACAAAATATACGCCCGAAGGGATGTGTGTCTCTGATCGTGACGAGGACAAAGATAGAAAAAATTTCGATTCGCTTTTATGGTCACTAGTTACCGTTTTTCAGGTACATATAAATTTTGTATGGAGAAGATATATCGTGTAAACACCTCTGAACTTAGTAAATATAAGTCAAAGCATACAAAAAAAAAATAATAATAAGCAATTAGGAAAACTGGGTTAAGGATGAAATAACAAACTACATAAATGGAAACATATGAATAATTATTATTTACAATAAAAATATGTGTACATTTTGAATTTTGAAAATTTAGACCCTGGGGTTTTCGGGGGTGCCCTTTTTAAATAAAATAATGCCGTTGAACTCGCCATCTACTTGCTTATTTTAAATTGAAGACCCTATATATTATTGCATTATCGAGACAATAAATTAAAAATAAGTCAAAAATGTTAAGGATTCCCTGTACCTAAATTTAACCGTTTTTGTGATAATCGATATTTTATAAAAATGTTGAAAGATGCAAACATTTCGAAAATTCCTTAGATATATCTTTCTTTGTTCAGGAAGCTTTCACTTACATTTCGGAGCACACAAAGAACATAAGATGCATTGCCTTCCACTATCAAAATTAGGTACCTGATTTTTGTTTATCTTGTGATGCAATAATATATAGGGTGTTCCATTTAAAAAACCCCAAAACCTAAATTTAAAAATTGAAGTGAAGTAGTCTCTGAAATATTCTAATGAGCCGTCACCATAAGACAGCCTGTATACAAAAATTTCTTTTTCTAAACGTAAGGGAGCGTAGGGTGAATGTGCGCAGTCTGTAACTGTACGCAATCATTTTATAATTAAACAACAATATTTATATCTTACAACGTAGGTAAAACCCGGATGGTAAAAACAAAAATTTCACGTTTCATGAATCTCTATTTCAGGGTCGAACGTTTTCTGATCCGTTAATAAAAATTTTACTGTTCATAACATAACTAGTGGCTGAATAGTGGCTTAAGTTGAAATTGATAAATTATACATTGTTGCCAAGATCGAAAACTTTTAATTTTTAAGAATCGTGTGCGTTGGCAAGCACCTTTCTGGTAATTGTACAGACTTTTTGAGGTAAATATATACACTTACGTTAGAAACAACAACACAAGAAATTACTTAATTACGTAAAGACTATTTTGATAGATCCCAAAAACATACGTTAAGAGATCAAGTCTAAACTAAATTTGCTAATCACTATACATATATGTACAGGATATAACTATGAATGAGGATCATATTTATACGGAGACTACCTTTGACCTTCAGAAACTGATTTTTTCCACTATTTTTTTTTTCGTAATTTTCATATCGCGATGCTCGACAAGCTATCCACGGTGATCAGGAAGGGAGAAAAAGTTCGATGAAAATGTCCGCCAAAACGGCTAACGCAGAAAGTTTCTGTATCATCTGGACATTCAAAATTCGCAAAGCTCAAAATCCTATCAGATCTTTCTTGCGAATTATGGGAATTTGTATATACAACGTGTCCCAAAAGTATGGAAACAGCACAATAACTTTCGAAAAATGCATTTTGAAGAAAAATTATTTAGACAAAAGATTTAGGATTTTTCCCTGGCTATTCAATGGTGTCCCTAGATTTGACCTTGACCTTCAAGGTTATTTCAAGATCAAGTTAATTTTTTCAAATGGGATGCCCTACTTTTGACCCCGGAAATGAAAAGAGCGGAAAATCATGGTCACGCATGGTTTGGCGCGTTGTCTTGAAAAAACGGGTTGCAAAAAAAATTATCATGACTAACGTAGTAGGATTTTTCCCTGGCTATCTGACGGTGACCCTTGATTTGACCGTGACCTTCACCTTCAAAAACCGCACTATTTCAATTTTGGCAAAAAACGGTTGATTTTTGAAATCGCGTCTGCCATCTTGTATCCGCCATCTTGGACTAAAATTCCTCAAAAACAGATTTCAGAATCGTAGTCAGCGACCCCAAACACCCCCCTATACCAAATTTGGCGTAAATCGGTTAATTTTTTGGAATCGCGTCCGCCATCTTGGAAAATGGTCAAGGACATATCTGATCGTAAAATTTTCCGCTCTTCTCATTTCCGGGGTCAAAAGTAGGGCATCCCATTTGAAAAATTAACTTGACCTTGAAATAACCTTGAAGGTCAAGGTCAAATTTAGGGACACCTTTGAATAGCCAGGGAAAAATCCTATATCTTTTGACTAAATCATTTTTCCTCAAAATGCATTTTTCGAAAGTTATTGTGCTGTTTCCATACTTTTGGGACACGTTGTATATACAAATGCCCATAATTCGCAAGAAGGATCTGATAGGATTTTGAGCTTTGCGAATTTTGTATGTCCAGATGATACAGAAACTTTCTGCGTTAGCCGTTTTGGCGGACATTTTCATCGAACTTTTTCTCCCTTCCTGATCACCGTGTATCGTGACTCAACTGGTCTTTGATTCTACTCGTATATACGTCATACTACGTCACATTACTCCTAAAAATCTAATCTGTACATAAAGTTGCACCCTGTATAAGTGGAAGTCTTTGAAAAAAAAACGGTTGGAGAATATGGAACACTTCTTGAGAAGATTATACAGGGTTAGTCAAAAGTATGGAAACCCCCCAAAAATCCCATTTTTAGGATAAATGGTGATGACAAAAGTCGCAGCATTTTTCACGGTGCATCAGATGGTAACATTGACCTTGAGGTTAAGGTCAAGGTTCAAGGTCATATCAAGATCAAGTCGGCTTTTTAAACGACAACCCTCCTTTTCGACGCCGGAAATGGAAAGAGCAGAAAATTCTGCATCCGAATATCCCAATAGTCAAGGTCACTTCAAGGTCAAATGTTGATTTTTACTGTAATTTTTATTTTTAACTACGGAATCAGAGGGAACGGCAGTCTTTGAGTAGATACCTGATGGTACTCCTTAGTGATTTTAATCTTGAAGTCAATATCGAAAGAACATGTCAAGGTCATATTGGTTTTTTTAAGTAGCGACCCCTTATTTCGACGCTAGAAATAACAGAGCATATAATTCTACATGGTATTACGATTTTAAACGTGACCTTAAGGTCAGGTATAGGTTAAGTGATTATTCCGGCTGTAATTTTTTATTTACTAGAATAATTGTAGGAAAAATTTAATTAACTGTCCTGTAAAACAGATGGAGCAATCAAAAAAATATATTTCAATGTCAATAGTGAGAGTATTAGAGTTACAGTTACCCTACTCTCCCCTAATATTTTGTTTTTTAAATATTCAATGAAAAGAAAAATTTTGGATAATATGCGGGTTGTAACAACTATATTGTGACAAGCTTTCAGTATTGAATCCTCTCATAAAACTAACAATTAAAACAAAGTAACATGTTTTAGGAGGAATCCGAAGGATGTCAACTCTCAAAAGAAAATCATTTCTGACAATTTTCTCTGAAATAATATGTGCCTCTCCTGAATGTCATTTATTCAGATAAGGCGAATTTGTGCAAAACTTTAAATTGTACTTAGCTACTAGCAATGGTTTTAGTTTGTCATGATTTATACCGGGTGTTTCACAACACCCGTACACTACTTCTAAAATTTAAAATACGTGGTTATGTGAAAAAATGGTTCAGATGAAAATTGTTAGCGTCTGAGGGACACATTTTGTGGTGAACTTGTCTGTGACCTTGAAGTTCATTTCCATGGTTATTTCAAGGTCAACTTGTTTTTTTCAAATAGGAATCGGATTCGGAAAGCGCGGACAATTCTACATTCAGACCATGCATTACATGAGGGGGTTGCCCCTCCCCCCTTCAGTCCATGGTCTTGTGAAGGTCAAACTGAATATCGTTTTTCATCCTTATAACTTTGCAGGAATATGTTTTAGCAAAAAATGTTTCGCACGGAAGGTGCTTGACATTGAACGGAACGTTGTTTGAAGACCTAAATCTGAACTTGAAAGTAATTTGCAAGATTCAAGTTATAACTATTCATTGTAATGAAATTTAGTTAAAATAAAATTAAAGTTCAATCACACTAGAATCGAAATACTCCTTTTTTAGCATCCGTAATGAAAAACACCTAATAGGTACCTACAATATGATTTGGCTTGAAAAAAATGGAATAGATGTAACCTATGCCATGCATACCGTTCTTAATGAACTGATGAAAGGTTCCCACTTGAAAAAACAAAGATGACTTTGAAGTCACCTTGAAAATGACCTTCAAGGCACTAACTAGGTAAGGTCATCAAACCACATCCCAATCGATATAAAGTAATTTTTGTATGAAACATTTTTCGCTAAACCATACTCCTACAAAGTCATAAGGGTGAAAAACGATATTCAGTTTGACGTTCACAAGACCATGGAGGGAAGGGGAGAGGCAAACCCCACATCTAACCACGTATTTTAGTTTTTAGAAGAGGTGTACGGGTGGTCTGAAACACCTGGTAGAGTTTGAATCACAAAATAGTTCTACGAAAAAATTGAAATTTTCAAATCTGCGAAGATAACACCCCTATTATAAATAAGCCTTTTCAATGACGTCATACACGTATAGTCGGGCACAACCACATCGTGCCGCCCATTTGCTAATTTTTCGTCCAATTCTAGGAACTCTTTAGTCAAAAACATCAAGATTTTAAATTGTTTATTTAAATTTAAATGTGCTCGTATGTGCGAAATTTCTGAGTTGATACTGAAAATGAAATTGTGTTCCTGTTTATTTTGGCGAGACGATTTCTGAAAGATTACCACTGTTGCACCCTGTATATGCACGTTATTACGTAGGACGGACAAATTAAACCATGAATCTAATCCACTGTTTATCCATACATTTTTAGAATGATAGAGTGCTCTAAATACAACGCCGTACTAAATATACTTTTATTTATTTGTTTCCTTTTTCCATTTGTCTTCATCCATCTCCCTGAGCCAACACTCATCGGTCCTTTGTTATCTACTACTCGCTTTTCAGGCGGTGTAGCTGCCAAGTCGGAGCTGAAATTCAGCTATCGTTTATAACCCTGACCGAACTTTGCAGTCTAAACTTTAGTTATGATAAAAATTTAGGACATCGAACTGCGACATGCTTATATTTACTAAATTCTGATAAGTTTTGATCTCAATTCCGAATTCGTATTCGCTAAAGTAGTGTAACAATTTTATTATGTTGCCATTTTTTAACACCTCATCTGAAAAAAGACATCACTTTGGAAGTTTGGTAATATTCTTAAAAGGGTTTGCAAAAAAATGGCAATATTATCAAAGTTTCACTAACACAAATACTTTAGAAATGAACCTCAATTTTGTAAGGTAGGTAAGAATTCCATTTTACATGACAAAGTATATTCGAATATCATTTTCTGTCACCAACGGAGAGACTTTTGTCATGTAAATTTTAAGATTCTTTTATACAATTTCCACTTTACTCTTTACGTGCATGATTTTTTTTCTTGGTAGATTTGGTAAAATTTAATGCATAGCATTAGGAGGTACATTATTTTTTGTGTTTTAAAAATGTATTTATATATAGGACTGCTTTTTGAGTAGGATATTATGTAGATTAGCAAATTTTATTTTACGTTCTTTGATGAAAGAAACGGAAACTACTTTACATTTTTATACACCTTTATTCAAACAGTTAGGTCGATATTAATTGAGTTAAGTTGTTAGGTGAAAAATTAATAATCTCAAATCAATCAACAGTTACTTAAAGGAATTAATTTCAAAGACTGCTGTATCAGTTTTTTTCTAAGCTGCAAAAATTGTACTGCCTTGTGTTTTGAATAGTAAATCCAATGTAATATCAAAGATGGTAAAACGTAACAAAAACTCGTAAATTTAAATTAAAAAAGTAATTAGAGTATCTATTTCTTTTTCTTAGTACTATACAGAGTGTTAATTAAGAACGTTGACAAACTTTATGGGGCAATTCTTTGAATGATCCACAAGGCGAATGTACCGATTAAAAAAATCCCTGAAGACGTTCGATACAAAGTAATAAAACTTAGACCAACTACTTATTTAATTAAAAGTGGACGAGTTACTTCCACTGGAAAAAAAAAGAGAAATTAGATGCAACTGAATATTTTGGAAATTCATCACTACTTCTAACTCCTATAGTATTTCCAAGAAAAAAGATATCTTCCATTTTATTCGAAATACTAATCATTTTCAATTTATTACTTTTTTAACCTCCATTAGCATTAGAGAACACTGTTAAATTTAATATAATTCTAGAACTACTCATTTCGAAAAAAAGTTGATGACTTTTTTTCTAAATATATGATCATGAAAATGTAATAGACCCTTTTAGTAGTGACATCACATACGCCAAATAATAGGCAAGAATTTCTCAATATTTTTTATCTTATGTACTTTGGACATAAGTGCCAATAAATGGCTTCTTTTTCATGACCTAAAATATCACGATATTTTGGCAATATTAGAAATACATATTTAAGTATCAAACACCAAGTGACAAACTAATAGACATATAATTTATATATTTAAATTTATAGAACAATATTGATTTTTATAGTAATTAATAAATTAAAATTATATCAATGTTACTGAGCATGCGGATTAAAGATAATTTCATGTAAGTGAAGTAGCCTCGCAA
>NW_019416463.1:1633764-1649679 GCF_000390285.2 Anoplophora glabripennis | reverse complement strand
TACTTTTTTGGCTTGCCGCGGGCTATGCTTGCAGTAAATAGCAAATATGGGCACGTAAATGTAAACGAGTTATAGAAGAAGAGAAAAGAGAAGATTTTTAACGGTTTTTTCGATATATCTCGAAAAGTAACAAAGCAATCGATACTTTCAAAAAATCTGTCGATAGATCTTTTTAAAACCTACAACTTTCTCATTTAAAATTTTTCAATCCGTGCTATATTTTTTTAGTTATTTTAGAAAAACCGTTTTTTTTCAACTTTGCGATTTTTTTTAACCATGTTCGCCATATTGGATCGAGTTTAAAGAACAAGATACTCAATTTAAAATTTAATTTTCTATACGGTCATATTTTTTTTGTCCAGGTAATAATTTCTGCAAATTTAACATTAATCCGTGACAGAATGCTTTAACTATATCTTTTTTTATAAGTTTTAAGCTCATTAGTGTAACTATTTTACGAAACACGTGTTGGTTCTTCTTAAGTACTTCCAAATCCTTGTAAAAATAAATTAATTTGAAGTTGTTCATTTTTATAGTATCTATGTAAATAGTACACAAGGGCCTGTACAATTTCAACTATGACAATTCGATGCGGGTTGCCTAAATATGTGACGTCCCACTAAAAGTCTATTGTCCGAGAAAATAATTGACGTAATTTTTTTTTGGATCCATACCCTTCCTAAGTACATGCAAAATTCCCACGCTATTGACTTTTTGGGACTTGTCATATTTAAAAATGTCTAGCAAAAAAATTCTTTCAACTTTTTTGAGAAACAAGTAGTTCTAGATTTATTTTACATTTTAAAGAGAGCTAGGAAGCATTGATGTAAATTAAAAAAGCATTAAATAGAAAATAGATCGTTTTTTAGGATAAAGTGGAAGATGTCTTTATTTCTTAAAATCTTTAAAACACTACAATGAGTAGTCATCGAATTTTCAAAAAAAAAAAATATTGGCGTGGAATTTCTAGGGTTTTCAACATTCTGTAACAAACGTTTTCGGAGATTTGGGACTCATATTTGTGCAACGTTTTGTCTTAAATTAGCTCAAAGAATCGCCCCTTAATATTATTTATCGATGAACATAATTAACACCCTGTATTTTTTATACATATGTATATTATAAAATTCGGTAATATTGAGGTTGAAACAAAAACGAATAAATGAGAAAACTACCGAGATACGTCGGATTTTAAGGTCTTTTTTAAAGTTTACTTTGAATTATTATGATGTCATATTTCTTTCAATAGTAACCTGCAATTTTTTACCAGTGTTCTGCATCAAAATTTTTAGGACTATTCTAAAAATAAAATAATAATAATAACCTGCCTTCGCCTTTTTGTACGTTATAAGAACACGCTGTATAGTTTTATATATTTGGATTAAATCCTTCCTTAAAATTACAATGATGTAAGGTTTGATAGATCTACCTCTAACGGTATGGGATCCAAAAGATTTTACGTTAACACACCAATATGGGTAAAAATTATATAAAAAATTCACAGTTTTGTCACATATATTCATTATTATTCGGTACACATCGTGTTAGTTAAATATTAATAAAATCTGCTTTTCTAGCATATTACTATTGACAATTTTATTTAAACAATGATTTATAGTTACAGTTAAAGCTACAAAAGCTATAAATATAAATGGAGGAAGCAAATAGTAGGTATAATTTTTAAATAAAACATAAATAGTANCATTGCTAAAAATAATTAATTAATAAATAAATATAATAAAATAAATAATAATAATTAATTAATTAATTAATTTGTTTTATACAGTTATTCACAATGAAGATGGATACAACTGTTACTGCGCATGTCAAGGACATATCTATCTCAATATTTTTTGTAAAATTTTTCAAAAATTTTAAATGAAAACAATATTACAGCAAAATATTGTTTTCTACTACAAATTGAGAAGTATATATAAATTGTAGAATTTAACATGGGAATAATACATTTTTCTTTGTGGAACTGTTTTGTATACACAATTTTCGCATAAAAAAAATAAATCAAAGCTCATAATCGCACATCCTTTTGACCATAATTCCCTTATTAGAAAGAGGTCTATCAAATTTTTATCGATGGAACTCTAAGGAAGTGTATTCTCGAAATATACATATAAAAATATAATGGTCCGTTCTTTAAAATAAAATAGTTTTATATATTTGAAATGTAACATTCTATTGAATTTTTCCAAGTAGGTACTTTACTTTTCGCAGCTAGTGTATACCTGTAAGAAAATATTCAATTTTTTTTTTTAAACAAATTAGCTTAATAATATGAAGTTCTTAATCCGTATATATATTTATTTTAATTTGAACACGAGACACATGATTTCAAATAAAACTAATGCTATGCATTCCAATAGTCATCCGTATTGCACCCTTGACTACTGTGTCCACTGTGTGTAATTCGATGCTTGTTTTGGAGTGTTGTTAATTAATGCTTTTTGTTGAATTTCTAATGTTTTTATCAATATGTCACCCCTGCAAATATGTGTTGTGTTTTAACGGCAATGTTTATTGTTAACACGAAGATCCCGTAGTTATTAGAACAATTAATAAATACACTTGGAAATCCATTTGACTTTTACGTAGAGTTAGTTAGCTAACAATTATATCATATAGATTGCGATTATTGAACTATTGACTATGACGTAGCTAGATTGTAGTTTAGCGAAAATTTTATCAACAAACACATTCCACATCCCACAAAAGATTAACCGATCGACTAATACTTAGATTGCTATATCGTGACACTATTGTACCTTTTAGTTATGATATTACGATACAGGGCGTTAAAAAAGTGTTAAAAGTATAAAAGTAAAAAGTGGGAAGTGTAAAATTACCACAAAAAAAAGTGTTTGCATTCACACCAAAGGAGGTACAAAATCATCTCATGGAGGTAAACATGATCAATTAAAAACTCTTTGGTCATGGACTATATTGATTAAAAAAAAACTTACGTTCAAATAAAATTTTTTTTGGGCCTTTACAAAAATAAAATATGTGAATATTTTTAACGAAATAAATACTCAAAATGTTTCTCATAATGGCAACTTGATTTTCAGAAATCTTTCTGCGCTCATGAAGATTCATATAATATGTAATCATCGTCGTCGACATCAATTTCGATACAATCTTCTTGTCCCCATTTGAAGCATATTTTGCAACATATTCATTCCTCGCCATATCGATCACTGGAATATTTGTTATGGCAGTAACGCTTTTATCTCTTTTATCTTAAATCCAACCCTACTTATTTTCTTCTTAATATCTTTACTAATCGTTTCAGCATTTTTACCTTTTTTGCGTCACAAATTGCGTATTTCTCCTCCAATTCAATTTTTTTTCCCTGTGTTCCTCCAATTCTTCATTATATGGTGAGCTTTTCAATGTTACAGTGTCTACAAATGATCTTTTCCTTATACACCTTTTTCCAGTCAGCTGGGCTGACAATGCCCAACGAAGACTTCGGAACTGTTTGCTTTGTTTTAAAGTGAACTGGTAAAATTTTGGTAAAATCTGTTTGCGCATGACTTCAGCAGACACGCTGTTTTGACGCAAATAGTAGCTATATAATATATACAGACAATTTAAGTTAATAGTGATAAGACGTAAAACGTGCAATTTTCACATTTACGTACGGTACAAGTCATGTTTAAAATGTCTGTAGTTGAAGTATGTCGAGTCTAAATGTGAATACAACCTTAAATATTTTGTCAGCAAAGACACAGCCAAAAAGTGCCTGGCTATGTCCAGGGTAAGCCTTCACCTAGTGACGGATATTCAAACCGGACACTGTTGGCTAAGGAAACACCTCTACAATATGAGGAAGTGCAAACACCCCCCTGTAAAGGTTGTGAGCAGGAAGACGAGACAGTTTTCCTTGCACTCTGCAAGTCCACTGATGTCTCGTCAACGAGAGAATCCGTGCTAGGTGAAGGGTGCCTTCTATGCCCTACATCAGAGAGATCTCCCTGAGCAACGTCATCACTTTATTCTCCTTTACAGGTTGATTGACGGCTCAGGAGAGCTGATCTCTCACTGGGAGTATGCACAAGGGACCCAATGGGCCTAAGTGCTGTAACTCAGTATACTGAGTTACTCTCCAAACTAATCCAGAATCCAGAATATTTTGTCAAGTTTGAAGTTTAACGAAACGTTACCTGTTTTGCAGAAATGGATGGTGTGAAGGTGTTTAGGTCACAACAACTCTGGGTTGTTAGAAAAATGACAGAAAGTTTTATGCCAATATATTCCATGATTTAGTTAGTCTTTCTATCAAGTGTCGACATCATATGAGCGTAGGCATTCCTGTGTTTCCTGGAGTACTTTTCTCAGATTTCTTGGCCTAACACAATCACACGGGTTTTGTTAGATGTGCTGAGCAATGACGTTATCATTTAGTTCTGCTGGATCATGTGCTAGTTCATTACTAACTTTTGGTTGATTGGTTATTTCAGTTATCACAAAACTTCATTAAACATGTCAGGGTCAAAGAGAACTATTCCTCATTTTTTAAATCCATGAATCAGTCAATTAATTCGAAAAAGTTCGAGCTATTTGCAACACAGCGACTATTCCTCCTGGATAATTGTTTATCCATTTTTCTAATGCCTTATTATGAAAAAACACTTAAAGGATACCTTACAGCCACGTCTAAAGGTTGCGATTTATGGATGCAATGGGATGGCACATATAAAATTACATTGCCATTTTCCCTTGCTTTTCCAGGTTCTTCATGTGTGCCCATCTAAAAATGGCTTGATCTTCTTCGGCTGGCTTGATATGGTGAAGGAAATGCTTAAACTACTGCGTGAACACTTCAATTTTCATCCAAATAGATTGCATGCATAAATTGCTCCAGGAGCGTCATCTGTTAGTTTCAGATTCAGTCGATTCTGCTAGAGATGAGTAGAAGTGAAATAAAATCGCCAGTACCAAAGAGCTGACGTCCTTAAATCACCTCTTTCTATAGATGTTATTCTTGCAACTTGCTTGCGATCTGTTTTGGCAAAAGACATCGATTTTCGATGGGAACAGTATGAAGTAAGACTGGTCTCATCAACGTTAAAAATTATGTGCGACGGAAAATTGTATTTGTTTTGGATTTTTGCATGCATAGAAAAAAAATGTTTCTATCGCCGGTTTATTAAATCCATGGTAAGGATGAACCCTACCAAATCTGTGATCACAGTCAGATGGATTATTTTTTTTACGTTAGGTGTGGTAGGAGTACTGATCTCTTATTCTCTAAGTGTTCTCCAAAGAATAGAGTGGCTAATGACTACAGGAGCCGTAATCCGCCTGACGCTAGTTCAAGGGGTTTCTCCCGCTTCCTGCGTTTGCTGTTCTACTTGGGGTCTGGGAACAGATCTTTGTTTTCTAAAGTCGATAAGGCTTTTACCATGTCTGGTATATTTGAGTAGAACAAATTGGAGAATTAGAACATACAGACGACAGACCTTTAAATCCATTACCATTAACAGGGGCATTAACTCGTATCGTAAAATTGAAGGGATTCTATTAGTCTTTTGAAGATATTAAAACATCATTTATTAGAACATAGAGTCCAATTTTGTGTTGTCATGTGTGTGTTATTAAATTTTGTGTTGTAATGTGTATACCATCAACAATTTTTTGCAATTTTCCCGAAAACTGTTTTTTCTATCAAAAAGATAGGGAATGCTACCATTTGTGACAAAAATTTAGTGACGTAGAAGCGCTATTCGATAAAAATGACTATAACTCTGAATTCGCTCTTGGATTATATCATCTGTCATATTATTATATCATATTTATTATATCATATTTAGATCGTGCAGACTTATTAGGTGATGTCACGTATCAAATTTGAATTGATTGATCAATCCGTTTAGGAAAACACTTTTTTAACAATCTGTATACAAGATGTAACAAATGGTATGGAACGTTCCAACTCATTATAAAACTACTTCTGTTTTTAAGACACACTTTTCAAACAAATCATGTTATTTTTTCAGAGAATGGTACCATTTTCTAAAAAAAAAATTAAAATAAACAGAATAATTGTCCAAGTTATATTTAAGTAACACTAAACACGGAGTATTATTTTAGTTGGAATTTTCCTTTTAACATTACCAATATAATATTTCCGTATTTCAAAAATTATTTATTCAGTTTGAGTAAACTCATCTGTTACTAGAGAACAAATTTACCGGAATTTGCATAGAACGCGTTTTGTTGTAAAAGCCGTTCATAGTATAAGACACCTACACTTAGTATGAAATATCTCAACTCGCTGTGTTCTATGTTTAATACTAGTTGTTGGATCATCCACCATATCTAAAACATCCACCTGTAGCCTTTCAGGTGGGCTAGGTATTCCAGCATGTCCACCCCCTAATTTCCTGTGTGTGCTCATGAGCCCTTTGAACAAAATACTTATACAAACCTACGAGGTATACAGGGTGTCCTGACCGATTTTCAACAAGTATACCTTTTTTATGTTGAATTGTCATCGGAATCTAAAATGAATCCCAAATGATTATTAGGTCATTGTCGTAGAAGTTGGGGTAAAAAATTCCCGCTTTACTACTCATTCCTACACCACTGACCTACAAATTTTTATTAATTTTACAGTAACTATGCATATGTGCAAAAGTTAGGACCACACCAAATTTGAATCAATTTGTTATAAACATACAAATGATTTCGTAAATAATATGATTTTAACAACTCACCAATACGGCCCTGTACATTGGAAACGGTGAGACTTAGACCCTTGCTTTATAAGGCAATTCTGAATTATTTATTGAGTTCTGTTTATGGTTAAAGTTTGATTCACGCGTACTGAAATACCCTCTATAATGAAATTGCAAAGGAAGTGCGCTCGGCATACACTTGCGATGCTATGGCAGCATTTTGGCGACACTCCCCGTATATTAAAATTATATCAATCATTGCAGTAATTCATCATATCTGTAAATATGTGCAATATTTGAAACACAGAAATTATGTAGGGTTTTGTTTAAGGTACAAATGACTTTTATGAGACGTTGCGCGAATGGAAACAAAAAATAGAAACACGATACCATATGGCGTAATTACTTCCTACATGTATGTTGACTTTTAGCTTTTAGTTTCAAAATTAATTACATATTTTAAGATTTTTCACAGGCACGTATTGGAATTATTTCAAATGGATTTTCCGTTATTCTTGAAATTTCGAGAAAAAGTTATTTGAAACAGTTGCTGACTTTGATAAGTTCTTATTAGAAAGGAAAACAATCTCTGTAAAAATAAGCTAAAACATAAAATACAGTTTTTGCACATGTATGTTTTTCTCCAATGTGTAAATTCCCATCTATATTTATAAAATCCACTTATAAAGAAGAAAACTGGTGGATCGAAAGTCCAAATAACCTTTTTTACACTGACAGTTGCTTCATCTCCCCAAATATTGAGTATCGCCCCCCATTTTCTCTGTTATTTTTCTACGTAGGAAAAAAGGTTAAAAACAAATATAAGCTTTAGTTTTTCTTTAATGGAAGACCCTTTATATTTTTACACATTTCGATATTACAAAATGCAAAATCTTGCGATTATATAAGATTTCGTAGCTCTATCTCTAACAATGAAGAAGATACGGCCAAAAGAAGTTGCCATAAGCCACTACTAGAAATCTACTATCCACCTTTGAATTATTTACCTTTTTATAGAATGTTAAAAATATAATTCAAATAATGCTCAATTTATGCAAATATTTCTTTCTTAACAAATAAAACAATACAGACCTGTTTCTCCAATTTCGGATTTTATAAAACATACAATTTTACTGAGAAACTTATTAATATGTTGGTGTTAAACTTGTTATATCAATTTCAGGAAATTTTCATTGTGCAGAGTGTTTATTTTATATTTTACACCCCATTAAACTTACCTATAAAAAATTAAGGAAAACTCTTAAGTTTTAAATCAATTTTCATGTGAAATTAAATGCAGTACAATATATAAAAAATGCCCTGTATGATATTAATATTATTTGTGGAGCACATCTAAAATGTTTGTCCATAAAAAAGTTTTTATCATAATTCAAAAGAACAAAATATTTGGTAGTCTACTGCTACATTTAGTATCTAAGTTTAGAAAGTGAGCGTTATTTTTTAACATAGATGTCTGGAAAATCTAAGTATTAGTCGAAAGCTAGGAAAAATTGACGCATTCACTGTAATTAATAACCAATAATTTTAACATAAAACGTAAGGTAAATATTTTGATAATGCAAAAAAACAGAGAGGTATTTTCATAGAGGCAAAGCAGAGTTAATACGGTTATCAGATTAAATTAGTTAAACTATTTAGATCTATATCACGTCACTGAAAATATTTGTTGAAAATTAATTAATTAATCATAAATGTTTTAGAGGTATAGTTCGATGAAAATGACAACATCCAGCCAGGTTTTTCGTTACATGCAACTGCAAATAATAAGAAATTTATGATTTCAATGTTTCTGTTGAGAATAATCATGAAAAAATCATAAAAAATGTGCCTCTCTATGACTTTTACACTGACATGTTATTTCATTAAATATTTATATTTCTTTAGCATATGCAACAATAGCAAATATTTACTGTTTTCGCATAAAACACCTCGATAGAGTACTTTGTTAGCAATGAAAAGTGATTTTTTTTTTCTGTAAATGTAAACTGACGCTAGATGATGTCAATTAAGACTTAATTTAAGTTTAATTTTTCCAAAGCAAATTGCAGATGGCGCCAAAATAAAACAAAATGAATTTTGAAAAGTAATTTTCCCATATCGTCTTTGAATTTTAAGCAAGTTGTGTCGAATAATTAAATAACAAAAAGCCAGTAGTTTTTCAGATATCACACAATTAATTTAAATATTCTAGAAGCCTCGAATATTTCTCAACATTTCAGTTTTAATTTTATAGTCTGAAACAGTAATCCGATAAAATCTTCTTATGAGTTTTGAGTATAACTTGGACATGAAAGATCTGAAAAACTACTACTTAATTTTCGAAATCTCTTTGTAGAACACAATTTGCTTGAATAAGTTATTCTAGTTCGTGCGAAAGAAAAATATTCTTTTTATTCCTGTACACTCTACAAGTTGTTTTGAAAAAGATCTATTGAAGGTCTTAATTGACGTCATCAAGGAGCACTGTTAAGTGGTTTTCACACAAGTTTTATGTGAATCACTATTGTAGTCAAACTTTAACAGTCGGTAGAAAACGTCATATAAACATAGCAGAACGCATAATTTTCGAGATTCAGTCTTGAAATTAAAAAAAAATCACATTTTTCAAATATCTTCTAAGTTGTTCGATGTAGATTGATGAAACTTAGACTAATGACTTAAACGATTATGGAAATGAAATCTCTAAATTTCTTTACAAATATGTCAACCAGTGACGGAGTTACCTGGGGAGTACTATAATTAAGAACTCTTGAATCTCGACACCACTGCGTATGCTGATAGTTGGGTAAGAATTCTGGATTTATTCGAAAAACCGGCAATTTATGAGTAAGGCTGTCAGAAAGAGCCGCAATTCAATGGCGTGCCAAGCGGCTCAACCAAGACATGCGCGAACCGCTGCCTCAGAATACTTTTCATCTTAGTTATAATGTTGCTTTTTTATCGAGAAGATGTCACGTTTTTATCGTGCAGATGTTGCGTAAATAATTCCTATCAGTTTGTGTTTATGGTGGTCTATCGTAGACAATTTAATTTGTTGATTTTTAATAAATAATGCGTACGCCTATGTCTCGCGGCTCAGTTCTAACAGCACTATTTATTATGACTTTTTTAATAAACTTTCGACAATTGACTAAATCGATAGTAACTACAAAACTATTTGTTCCACACAAAAAATCTTAAATGAAAGTTTTGTTAGAAATTTAATTTCAATACAATGTAGCTGTAATTATAGTGGTAGGCGTAGCCATTTTTAATTATCTCAGGGGAAATAGCCCCTAAAAAAATTAATATTACTATGTCAACGATTTTTTTTTACTTTGTACTTACAATTGTATTTTTCACAAAAAATTCCTATATTTTTTTATGAAATGAATATTTTTGTAGTTATTTGCGATTTTGTCAACTATGTCTTAAGCTTATTTTAAATTTAAAGAAACAAGAACTGAGAGATGGCTAATTTTTCGAATAAAATGAAATATTTTTTGTTAGAAATACCAACCGAAATTAAATGCACTTATACAATTTCCAAAGTACTCAGTGGCATCGAAATTGTAAGGTTGTTAGCGACAATACTGTACCCCAGTAACTCCGCTACTAGTTGGCAAACAGATTTGTGTATAGTCTGTACGATATTTGTTAAGATAGAACTCCAAGAAAAGAATAAGCCAATAAAGTTCTGTTATCGGAACTACTGTAACAATTTACCATGGCAGGCGAGTGCCTTGAAAATTTGCGCAAATGTCTTTCTACTTAAGGAGTCGAATGTGGTTAATTCCAATAAAGTAATGCAAGGGGTCTTCTTGGAATTCTATCTTAACAAATATCGTACTATTATACCAACATAGTGAATTTTTATTCATAATTACTTAGTTAAACAGTACTCTAAATTTCGATAAACGACTCAAACATCTTAAAGAAATATTAAAATAAATGTGATTTTTATTTTAATTCCAATATTCTATATCTCGAAAACGAAGCGGTCTACGACCTTTGTTTATGTGAACTTTTCTTAGAAGTCTATCTCAAGCAATAATATCTTTGAATATTTACCTTACAGTCACATACATTATTCATACAAATATGCAACAACGTAATAAATCATATAGCATTTTCCTAACATTTTGAAAAAGAAACAAACTTTTACCTCGCCAAACTAGACCTAGGAAAAAACTAGCAATAACCATCATCTAGTGTGCTCACCCGTCTAACACATGTTTTCACATACATTCCTGCAGCATCCTGGGCATGTACCTGTTCGGTGGTAAGTTTTGCACCTATACTGACGAGAATGGGATAACGAAAGACTGCGGCTGTGAAATGATGAACGACAAAAGGTGTCTATGCGACCGAAAACACTTTAACAACATCCTCTGGGCAACCGTCACAGTATTCCAAGTGAGACTATTTTTTTCTCATTTTATCTGTCGAACCTCTCCGTCTTCCTTAGGCCGGGTTTACGCCACCGCGCAGCGCGTCGCGTAAACCCAGCTTTAGCTGTTTTTTTTACGGGGCGCCAGTTTCAAAACCGTTTATTTTAGATTTTGACGCAAGAAGACTGGAATATGGTGTTGTCGAACGGTATGGCGAAGACATCCAACTGGGCGGCGTTGTATTTCGTAGCCCTAATGACTTTTGGGAACTATGTCCTGTTTAATTTGCTGGTAGCTATTCTAGTGGAGGGGTTCAGTTCTGAAAGGAACGAAAGGAGGGAAAGGGAGCAAAGGGAGTTGGCGAGGAGGAAAATGTCTTGCATATTGGAGGCCAGCTTGAGGGGTAGTCCAGGAAACAGTAGCCAGTCCATGTCTAGCTCGAGTGATAGTTATTCACAAGTAGGTCTTAAATACAGAGTGTCACAAAATAGTAGGTCAAGCCATTAACTACAAATTACCCTGCGAAGATAATCGGACTTTCATTGGATCATTTTTAAGTGACTCTTTTCAAAATACACGGTGTCAAAATTCTTTGTACATATATTTATTTATACACTTAAGGAAATTCAATAAAAATCTGTGCGTTGACATTGCTGATACTTTTAATAATAACAACTAAATTGATGCATAGCGCAATAAAAGGAAGAAAGTTAATAAAATACAACTTTGATGAAGATTAAAAAAACAAAAAAACAATTGAATAGCTACATAAAAACAGTTAAGATATCATTTATATCATTAAAATACTCATCGCATGTTATTTGGATCAAGTAGAATGGGGAATCAAGCAAATAATTCATGGAACTAAAGTTTGTTGGTCTAATTAACCGCTAATCAACTTTATCACTAAACGTCTTATAAAGGACAAGTCCATAATTATTGTTCTACGAGATAATAATTTTTAGTGAGTTATAGTGACTTAGGGCAGTTATCATAAAATTTAAAGTGAAGATGTCTATCAAATCTGTAATTTAACATTATTAACAAACTTAATTTGAATTATCTGTATAGGATCAATATATTAAAAAAAAATAAGATTCTAGACTATTTAGCATATTCAAAAATACTATGCACATGAGAAATATAATAATGCAATCGATTTGTGACCAGTGCATGGTTTACTTACTTGTCCTTAAAATAAAATTTAAACAGCAGTAAGCTTTCGTGACAATGGATTCAAAATGTACAATTAATTTCGATCAAATATCCCCAAATTAACTTTTTTAAGTTTACTGTTATTTATAAAGTACTTGCAATCACTTAATAAAAAAATAAAGACATGAAAAAAATATAGAACCGTATTTATCTCTATTTATCAATTACTTGTTCTTTTCGAACAATATTTTTGAACTCTAGACAAATCCATTTAAAAAGTTATACAATCGATTAAATTTGTAATTTTACTGTACATTTTTAAATCATCCGAGTAGAAAGAGAATCTAGAATATGAGAAACGGTTATTGATGTCAAATAAACAAAAAGTGGCCCGAGATGTGTACCTCGTGGAAGGCCAAAAGTAATATCAGCAGAAGACGAAGAGTAATGATTAATTTTCACACTGTATCATATTCACTTCAGTGTATTTTAAGATATTCAGTTAAAATTATGCCACACCCATAAAGTCGTAAGGAAAAGGATTGTAGTATCCATTGACCCTCCCAACTAGTTCCTGCGCATGTATGATTTAAGGGTATTATTTTTTAGAATATGCTTCTTCCTTTAGTCTTTTCACCTTGCAAAATTATTATATAGGGTTTGGTTTATAAAATGTATTGGATATGTGATAGATTTTATATTTTAAACTACGCTGCTAACTTCAGTTAATTTGAGTTAGCGTCATTCAACAAATATACATAACTTGATATTAAACAAAATTAATGTTAAAAATTTATAACACATATGTACAAATAAAAAATCAGAAGAAACTAACAGAATTAAACATGAAGGTGTATGAAATTACTTCTTATCCTCATCGACTGTAGTATAAGGACTAAAAAGTAATCGAGAACTTAAAAAAAATCTTAATCCAATACTAATTTGGCTAGGCTGTTAAATGTCATACACATGTGTACAGAAACGTATCAAAACTTATATCATCCATGTATACAATTCTGTCAAGTTTAGTTCGCCCCCTAAGGGAAACTGCGAATTCTCAACAACAGGAAATGGATAAATATCACATACATATCTAAAAAGGGTACACTATTTCGTGAACCAACCTTAAATAAAAATTTTGCAAGAGTGGAAAAAACAATACAGAAGTTTCTGATCTAAAAAGGAATATCCCTGAACCATAGGCGAGCCCAGGAAAAAGTAGCTTATAAATGGATATTATACATTCTATTAATAATATAAAGGATAATGGATATTATCCTATTTGCTCCATTCACACAACGATTTTTTTTACCAACATTAAGTAAGGGTTGTGCACACGGTAAAAATATGTGGAAATGTCAACTGAATATTTTAAAATACGACAATATTAATAAAAATACTTTGTCAAATGTCAAAAAAGTCTCAAAATGAAAACTGACGTAAGAAAACTTATTTTCACCCAAAGAATCTAAGGTCACCTACTTTTCTGTAACACTCTGTATAGTTGAATATTATTTTTTACGATGTATAATATAAACCTCTCAATTCGATAATTTTAATAGCCACTGCAGATTGTATTAAATTTTACAAAACAACGTCTTTTAGGATAGAAAAAATTGTTGGAGATCTGCAGAGGAATTGAGAAAATTAAAAGACCTCAACGAGCAGCGGTCCCCACTTCCTCTCACAAAATACGATTGCAGTGAAAGGTTTTCCAAAAAGGAATGTTGTTACATTGGGAAGGAACCTAAGTGCAACATACAAAAGGAATCCTTAAGGCAACCTTTGAGACAGGTAATGAGAAGAGTTTTATACAGGCTGTCTCCTAAAAAACGCCGCAAGCCATAACTCCATTATTTATAGTCTGATTTTAAAAAACAAAAATTTAAATGAAATGGCTCTAAAAACACTATAAAGCCAGCCTATTAAAGCTCATTTACTACTTTTTTTATTTTGAAAAGCGATAGTCAACTTTTATTTTTCAAATAGCAATATAGTTTCTTTGTTATTTATTATTGTGCAGATTTATTTTGCGAATCCAACGATGTATATGAACTTGACTTTTGTAAAGCATTTATTACAGAAAAGGCGACAAAATATTAGTCGATACCGCATTCGGCGCCCGGCCAGTAATTCATGACCAATGTATTTTAACTAATCATCTGTGCCTTGGAAAACAAAAAATAACACAGCAAAGCAAATAAAACTCAAAAGAGAATTTTGTAGTTAACAGAAAAAAACCAATACAATGCATATCAATTAAAAGAAAAACAATTTGATTAAATACATTAACCATTATACAAAGTTCAACACGAAATAACATTGATTAAACACAAAACACATTAAACGAAGAACAGCAAACACAAAACAACTAAAGAAACAAATTGTAGCCGTCCTCTATTGCCTGTACTTTTTAAGGAATATATGGTTTGAATTTGTGCTTTTTCATTACTGCATGTACTCTTTGATGCTTTATTATTATTGAAATTTCCCGAATGGAAGTTCTCGGGTTTTCTTCAACGTGAAGAACAATCAGTCGATGTTTTCTCTTCTTCTCGCTTTGGTTTCCTGTAAAGGCGAACTCTTGCGCCACGATTTTTATTACACGGAAAGTATACCTGAATCATGTCCGTCAATTGATTATTATTCATATTTTGCACTGTTGAGCTTATTTCAATAAATAACCTACTGTAAATAATACGGAAAGCGTATAATGCGTAAAAAACTGGAACACGAACGCTAAAATGACATTTACTTGCTTTGTTGTATTATTTTTTGTTTTCCAGGTATGCATGATTAGTCAAAATATGTTTGACTAATATGTTCATGCTTTTTCTGTAATACATGTTTTACAAAAGTAGACTTTATATACATCTTTGAATTCAGAATAGAATTCTGCACAAAAATAAATAAAAAAAAACATATGCAGTGCTTTCGAAAAGTAACGAATAAATTCATTATATTTTAAATTAAGAAGTTTTCCAAAAAATCCCCTGGCACGTCGATTTTGTTTTTAAAAAAGGCGCTTTTTGACATACAACCCATATTTGTGACGTCATCGTTGTTCGAGATATGACGTCATCGACAATTTTTTTAAATAGCAACCCCCAATTTTGACCATGCCATTTGAAAGAGCGTGTCATTCTACATACACAGATCATGAAAAATTATGGTGTTACATAACAAAAATTAAAAGAAAATAATGTTTGAAGATTTTAAAATTTAATTTTCACAATACTGAAAATGATAATGATTATGTAAAAATCGACTAAATTAAATGTTCAAATTGTGCACCGTTGGCTGCCTGACAGTAGCCAAGACGATTAATAAATTCTTTTTGGACATTATCAATAACTTCAGGAGGTATACGATGTATCTCGTGACGAATTCTTGCTTTTAAATCTTCTAAATTAACCGGTCTAGTAACGTATACTTTGCTTTTTAAGTATCCCCACAAGAAATAATCTAGGAGTGTCAAGTCAGGCGATCTGGCTGGCCACTCAATCGGCCCCCTTCTCCCTATCCAACGATTCGGGAACAGCTCATCTAAATAAGCACGGACAGGTGTTGCATAATGGGGAGGTGCACCAGTTAGTCGATTTTTACATAATCATTATCATTTTCAGTATTGTGAAAATTAAATTTTAAAATCTTCAAACATTATTTTCTTCGAT
>NW_019416463.1:1620377-1633327 GCF_000390285.2 Anoplophora glabripennis | reverse complement strand
GATGGACTAGAGATGGGCGCGAGTGTCATTTCATTTCTTTAGAACTAAATTAACTTAATTATTTTCTCGTTATTTAACCTGTTCACATGATTTATGGATTTTAAATAAAGGGTACAAATCTTCGCGAGGATAATACGATATATTTGCTATACATAATAATTATATTTTGCATAGTTTATACACAATACATTTTTGAACGCGTACACATCTCTACCAAAATTTGACCTATTCATCGGGTTAAAGACACACATTGTCCGCTCTCTACTCATAAATATTTAAGAACGACTTTTTTCCAGCAATCTCCGCCGATTATAACGCACACGGCCGCCACCCCCCAAGACTCCCCCAGCACGACGCTGGACGACTTCCCGGAATTCCGTTACAACGTTACCGCCGTTATGAACGAGGACCTCCCTGTAGGTGACAGTGGCCCCGGCTGTCCTTCCACTGCAGAGTCCACGGCACAAAAGCCCTCGGTACGTCCATTGAAAGTACCATCTTATCGCCCGGTTTTTCCGTCCGATTTTTGCAATGTCACAGTTGCTCTCGCTTCGCGTTTGTATCTGACGAAAACAGTCGGAATTGCAAATTTATCTAACGGTTTATAAAGATTAATTCCAGTAAAAAATAACGTATATGGAACTAACAATTAGAAAACTACATTAAAAGCAATTGATTAAATTTGGTAGGTACATAATTAGTCCAGTCACTGAAGGCGGAAATAAAGTAAAAGCTCCCATTTTTTTCGGATAGCATGGATTTTTCTGAAAATTTACATACAAGCTCATCTGACCCCCCACTTCAAAAGTTATATTGTCTAGATGTGTGCGTTTTTACTATTAGGGGATGAAAACTACCCTTGTACGAAAAAAATGCGAAAATCGCAGATTTACGTATTTTAAAGATTCAATTCATGTTCAAATATGTTGCATAAAGTTCCTTTCATGTTTTTTAATATAATTTATGAAATTTAATTTTCAACCCTTAAAAATCCTTAAAAACTAACCTTCCATGTGCAGAAAAATAGAAAAAAAAGTTTTTAACAGTTTAAAATATTCTTTTGGTGCATTCACATTGTATTGCATTTCTTTTGTTATTTATTAGAAAGCTTACGACTCATTACAAAGTTGCAACCCTTAAAAACCATCCCTTATAACAAAATAGAATATTATTGAAAGGTCGAGATATTTTAATGGCATATGTTGAATTATAAACTTTTTATTGGTTTTCAAATGATCTATGATATATTGCAACTTTTCAGCCGCCCAAAAAACCCTTATGGAAGACCTACCTCTCATAAAAAAACCCTACCCCTTACAGAAAAATTTTCTAAAAATTGTATGTGGGTATGATGATATAATTAATTTTTTTTAATTTTATTGAATTTATTCTTAATATTTTTCTATTAATAAATTTATATCAAATAAAAAAAAATTGTATACATTATAAATGGATGCGTGTGTGTATGTATATTATTAAAATAAAAAAAAGTACTCCAAATTACACAAAGATGATGGTAATTTACCCGCACCGAAAATTTTACCGAAAAAATGCGATTAATTTTTTTACCATAACAATTTTAAAGTTATAAATTTACTCAAACAACCATTTTGTAGGGAATTTAAAGCACTTTAAGTTCCGTGATTTGCAGTTTTTTGAGCCCTTCGTTTTTTTAGATTTGCAAGCTAAAGGGACTCAGGAAAGGCAGTCTTGGAGCTTAGTTTTGAGCTTCTAACTTCAAATTTTGTCGTATAAAAATTTTAAAAAAAGCAAATTGTCCAGTAAGAAAAAGCTTACAATTTCTTATTATATCATTTTTTTATAACTTTGTTAGTTTTTGAAATATTTTGAAAAAAGGAGATTTTTAAAAAAATTGAAAAGTTGTATTCAAAAGTAAATATATATTTTTTTTTATTTAGGCTTCTAAAATCGTTCAAATTCCCAGAATATACTTTTAATACATAAATAAAGTAAATTGCAAAAGGAATACTTTGAATTTGTTTTCCGTAAAGTCATTAATTTTAATACCGATTTTTTTTTTCTCAAAAATCAAGATAATCATTTTATTTTGATTGTTAACTTCATTAGTTTTCATGCTAACGACTTCTACCACCACTCAATTTAAAGGTTCTTTCAATAACTTTAATAGGTGTAGGTGTTATATAAGTTTTCCTCGAAAAACCTTCAATTTTTCCGCTACAGGACGTTGAACGTTTCGATTATAGCTATCTTCGAAATTGACTTCAACTTCTGGGAGTCATAACTCAGGTTCTATACCATCTACAAAAATAAAAAAGCAATCTCTTTGTCATTTAATTACCTTCATTTTTTCTTATGTTCATTTTTTTTACCTATAAAACTTGTAGTTTTTGAGATATTCGCGAAAAATGGCTCAAAAACATGCATTTTTTGGGCTAAATACAAACATGTTTAGGCGCAAACAACACAAAAAGTATTGACTCTACAAACAATTTTTTGGCTTAGAATTCGTCCCTCTATCGAATTGTGAGGTTATTTTTAATAAAAAAAAATTCCCACCCTCCAGAACGGGTGGCATCCACCCCTAGGGTAAAAGCACACATCGGCACTATATAACTTTTGTTTCTTGGGCTATTCCCTAGGATACAGTCCAAAATTTCACGTCAATCCATTCCATCCGAAAAAATTGGTACCTAACCAAAATGCTTCAGTCACTGGACTAAAAGTTAGTAGGCCAAAAGGTAGTTTTACTTATTCAGCGTCTGTCTAAAATTATCGTGAAAAACATTTTTTTTACCGTGCTTATATTAAAAAAGAAATAAGCGTGGCTCTCTACCCTAAAGTCAAACTTTTTGTAATTCAGATCGTCAGAATATGCAATAAACAAATTGCGAATTCCAATTTTTTGTCACTACTGACTAATAATTGGGGTGATTCTTTACACCAATTTCAGAAAAATAGTTCCGATTATAGTAGTATTCTATTATGTCCTAAACGGTTTAGTTTTCGAGATACAGGGTGTAAAATTTTTTGAAAATTGTTACAAATTCTTAAACGTGTACATATTTGGTTAAAGGGAGTTTTAGAAATATTTTAGATTTATTATATCTGCCAAGCACATGCTTACAGTAAATGTTTGGAAAGACTTTTCGATAGACCCCAAATACAGTAACATTTTAGGGATTACACTGTACAGGATGTCCCGAAATTTATGCAACAAAATTTGGTCACAGATTCTTAAGACAAATTTAGGCGACCCGTATTTTTTATTTTTGCCAAGTGGACCCCTCTTTCGGAGTTACAGCCCCCTGAAGTCCGAGAATTTTTCGTCTCTTTATACTTTTTTCGTAAAACGCAATATTTTCGAAAAAAATGTCAAAATGTGATCGAATGCATATCGTGAATCGCCATTTTCCTCAAAAACATTGAGTTTTACGAAACAAATATCAAGAGACAAAAAAGTTTCTAAATTCAATGACTTTCTAGCTAACCAATAATTAAAAAAAAAATCGAATTTGCGACCAAATTTTTCTGGTTCCAAAGACATATGGGCCAACGAAAAAGTGTCTTGAGGGGGTTTCTCGCCAAAAAGCGTATCACTGTAAGGTTCCACATGTCATAAAACCCCTGTGTACCAAATTTAGTGATTTTCGTACAACATGGTTTTGAGATATAAAAAAGACTTCTTAGGGGCAGATTTCAGGGGGCTGTACTCCGAAAGAGGGGGCCAGTTGGCAAAAAGAAAAAATACGGGTCCCCTAAATTTGTCTTAAGAATCTATGACCAAATTTTGTTGCATNATTAATGCACCACAGCGACATCTATTAAAAGCTGGCGGCAAAATTCAGAACTAAACCCTCCGGTCATTGTCGACACCGCTTCTTCTTCTGTGCGTAATTAATGCACCACAGTGACATCTATTAAAAACTGGCGGCAAAATTCAGAACTAACCCTCTGGTCATTGTCGACACCACTTCTTCAGATAACTCTTCGGCGACCTTCCACGGACCCCCCTATCTTTGGTCTCTTCGGATGGACATGCCATCGAAGTGTCACAAAACCCCGCCAGCTATACTATAAATTAATTAAACTATCAGCTACAAGTTGTTCTATACATACATATTACATTTTTGATGATCTTTAATATTAAATTTTCTGTAAATTCCACATAGTCAAACGCTAGCATGCATGCGTTGAATTTTAGAGTTTTATTATTGTTGTTCCACCGCCAATCCTTTCTATGCAACCGCTTGAGTCATAATATTTAATTTTAATTTTAGCACCAATCCACTTATTCGTTTCTGCACATGCGTTTCAATTTTACCTTTAATTTTGAATTTACCACCAATAATGCCCGGCCATTTGTCTCCGCGCATAATATTAAACAAGTATTACATTTAATTCTAAATTTACCATCGTCGCGCACTCTGCCGATTCTTACTACGCGAACCTTTAAATCGTGTTATTTAATTTTAAAATACCCTTCGACCCCGCTGAGTCAATCACTCCTCTGTATATGTGTGCCCGGCCGTTAATGTTACTTTCCCGCGATAAACCGCGTCGTCAGATTTGAATTTCCTAGCAATTTGAATGTCGCGCCCCGCTCGGCCAATTAAATCTACCATGAATCTACCGCCAATTTGAATGCTGCGTTCTGATTGGTCGATCAAACGGTGGGGCGTGGTCTAAAAGTGGAAGGGTGGGGGTGGTCTATACCGCCGCCTTACCTACTCTCGAAAAATATCTTACAAACATGTATCCTTATATTTATGAGTAGAATCACCCCCTAATATTTTACAGTAGGTACCTTTAAAATTTCCTCTGACCGTAAAAGCAGCACTTTCTTCTCGACTTTTAAATCTTCAAGTGAATATGTCTCAAGAAAACAAACCACATCAATAACCTTTTTTAAAAGATTGCTTGTCAGTATGTGATTTTTCGAAACGTTTTAGTTTTCCCTTTAATAATTGTTTCTAATCTGAGACATAGTATGTCCTTTTTATACTTTACGTAAAAATTCCATTTTAATTTGTAATTGGCAGACAAGGACAACAAAATATTTTGTACTAAACTTAATTTCTTACCTCATATAATAAGCAATTTTAATATTGCTTCTGAGAGCACAAAACAACGTTAAAATACCCTCAAAGTTCTAGCATTTGTTTGTAAGTATTAAATGTAGGTATTGCCCTCAGATTATTAGAATGCTTCGAAACCGATGCATTTCGAGACTAATTTTGTGTAAACTTTTTGCCTATTTATTAAGCGAGAGATCATGTTCGAGTTTGTGCACTTTCTCGTAAACCACCCGCTAAAACAATTGACATTTCCAGAGCCTGAGCCTGCTCAAACCCCCCACCCTTTCCCCTCCTCCCCTCACCTTCCGCCAGTTCGAGCGGCCCCCCGACGAGCCCAACCACCTGGCGGCGAAGATCGTCATCCACAACGAGAAGGTGGGCTCGAAGACGATGTCCTTCTCGGAGAAGGTGACTCCAGTGGCCAGCAAAAACGACACCAAGCGTGGCCAGGACAAGAACAAAATCCAACGCAAGTGCTCCTGGAAGCTGGCCTCCAGGCCCAGTTTGAAGAGGAAGAAGAACAGAAGCGGCTCCGACTCGGAGGCGGTGCCCCTGAATAACGGCAGGGACCACTCGCAGTGCAATGGCGGCGGGGTGACCAGACACGTAAGTAGGGGTTACGTCAAAAACATTTTTTTTCGTCGTTTTTTTGTTTGTAAGTCACTAGGAAATGAGTTAGTTTAAAAAATATAAAGCGTCGTACAAAAATTTAGGAATATTAAATTAAATTTAATCGAATTTGAAACGTTCAAGTAAAAAATCTCGCGCGCGACGAGAGCTACGTTCACGCTAATGCGCGGATCCCGCGGTGGCGCTCCTCCCGCATGCAGACTGTTAACTTTTACTGCTGCTAGCGCGTTTATTACAATGGAACTATCAATGTAAAACTTTCTGAAAATGAAAGTTTAACCCTTTTTTTGTGTCTACAATCTAAAAAAAAACAATTAACAATTAACGTTATATAAAAAAAGCTATCTTTGTAACAAAGAGGCGTAGGTGATTTCTCTTATATTGCCCTAAAAATAAGCTCTATATAATGCAAATACAGCGAATTCCGGAGCGGCTTTTACCTGACCCTGGGACAATTTGTTTATAATGCTGTTTTGCACATCCTAAGTAGGTATACCTACTATGTTAGTTTGTTTTTAGCTAATATGTATGTATTAAAATAACTTTAGTCAAATAATTAAATTATTCTATACGGTACAAGTAAACGTAAGTTTTTCAGGAAAATATAAAAGTAAATATCACTCAGATTTCAAGAGAGGCGGATACGTGTTGATTTTGTTAATGCAGCACACAACACGCAGTTTTTGCGTTATTATCCACCGCACGTGATGTGACACAAGCACGTACCTTGTTTTTTTGTTACATATTCAAAAAGTGTCAGAATGTATAGGGCAACTAAGCTCAGAATAAAAGTAAAACGGGGAAGTCTCATTCCGGAAGCCGTTTTACGTAATGATTATAGGATTATAGCTATAACCACAAAAGGACGTGTTGTAGGGAAAAATGCGTTATTAGGAACCAAAGGACAACCCGGGATTCGCTTTATAAGTAGGTATTAGAGTCTTTATTTGTAAGGGTCATCCGAAAGACCAAAAATCTTGTGAGAAAGAAAATAAAATTCCCATAAAAAGTAAATAAGTATATGATTTTCTAATAGTTTTGTTCTATTTCAAATAATCAATTAAATCAATCAATTTCAAATAATAAATACCTACTCAATACCAGCACTGCAATGTTGGTTGCCTAAGTTCGGTGGTCACGTGACTTGTAAACATTATTGAAGGCTCTGTACTTACCTGATTACTGTTTGGGTGTACCACCGTGAGTGGAGATTTATAAGGATAATCTACTCTTAACCAAAATCGACATATTTACTGTTTTATATTTAATAATTTCTCGAAAATGATAGGCTCTATGGCATGCCAACATGTTGAGAATTAGTCACTGCATATAATTTTAGGACTCTGGTATAATTTCAAATCCACAGATCATCCTTACTGTTTTTAATTTTTGCACAATTGACCGACACTATAACAACACACCAAGACCAAGCCAAAAAGTTTTGATTTTGCCTGGATTTGTTCATTCCTGATGAATTACCAACTGCCCAAATAATTAAATACTGCTTCAAATTTAGGGACTAGGCTAGATTGAAAGGCTACTTACTCTCAACTTCAAATATCCAGATTTTCTTTATGTTGACAAATATTCTTTTATAACCTTGAATAACTATGAAAATGCCTCAAAATTTCAAAATTAAACCTAATCCGTTTATGTTATTGCTCAGTTATAGTAATACTTCCTACCTTTTCGCTGAGGCTAGTAGTTGAGGCTTAAAGTTCTCAAGACGGTCATTCTGGGCTAAATCCGAGACTCTCCCTTGTTGATGTAATTTTCTTAAGTTCATACTTTATTTCACGAAAACAACAGGCGTGAGTTAATAATCACTTTCATTTAAAAAATCCTCATGTTTTGTTATTAATAAAACTGATATGCGAAATATTTAAAAAACTAACCGACACATTGAATGACCGCCACATTGATTCTATTCTACGCCTGCGCACAGCGAACAAAGCATTGAAGTGAAATGCACTAGACTAGGGGGGGCTTTTGTTTTGGCAAAAATAGTACCTAACTAATAGGTATCAGTTCAGAGTAACTCTAAGTTGCTATTAGCTCAATCCAAAGGCCCTTAGAACAGAAAGATTAATAGTAGACTAGTAGACCAAAAAACAACTAATACATAGTAGGTACAACTTAATTATTTTAAATCAAAATTATTACAGGGTGTGTTATTAAAACCCACAATTTTTTTTTATCGAATGAAATTGTTCAGCATTGTAACGTTAAGTGAGAAATAGCGTTGACTGAAATTCTTACTCATCGATTGTAATGAATACAGAATAGAACATAAAACCAATATATAAAAATATAATCACACAGACTACAATATTAATTTAAAGTGTACTTCACTAGTTATGCTAGAAGTATAGGACTATAGAAGTATAGGACTATAGTACTATTACGCTTTATATAAAATTTGTTATAAATTAGTATTATTCATACAACACTGTTATTTGACTGTACATACTTACATACATAGTTTAGGCTATATCACAATCTCATATCGCTTGCATTTTGTTGTCTGCACATTTTCTTTCAGGCAAGCTTACGAAACGACTCATTATTACAATCATCGATAAGGATCCAAAATGACACCCAAAAGGATACCCCCAATAATAAGAGTCCCAAAGGACTTAGTCCACAAAATTCCATTAGATGTAGATCAAACACATTCAGCTCTGTGCAAGCACAAGTAAAAAATCATCCCTTACTGATCGATACCCTCCATTATCTTCACGTATATATTTTTTTAGGCACCAGCACCCCCAGCTTTGATGCGGAAGAATTCACTGAATAAGTCTCCAGTTCAGAATAAGTCAGCTAGTCCTATCGTGGCTAGGAAAGAGAGCCACATCGAGTTAAAGTCTGTCAATAGTTTAAACGATAAAAATGTGACTGAGAGGAGCTTGCCACAAATCAAATTGACAGAATGTACTTCAAGATTTTCTCCAAGACTAAGTGTTTTCAACAGGCTGGAAATGTTTCTGGAACCGACAGGGTGTTTGAAGGAAAAGGATGACTATTCCCTATATTTATTTTCACCCAACAATAGGTAATTCTTAAATTATCTATTTGATTATTTATTTTTTCTAGAATGCAGCATATTGATAAAAATTTATTTCCAGATTTCGAAAGTATTGCTGTTGGTTAGTCAAACAGAACTGGTTCGACAACATTGTACTGTTATTTATAGCTTTGAATTGTATCACGTTAGCCATGGAAAGGCCTAACATTCCACCGGACAGCACGGAGAAATTATTTCTTCAGAGCTGCAATTATATTTTCTCCGTTGTATTCGCCACAGAAATGTTTGTCAAGGTGAGTTTAAAATTTAAAAATATTGATCCAGCAATAATTGCTTATATATATGTACAGTGTTATAAACATTAACAATTGAACTCTTTACAATGTTAAAGAAGTGTCTATCCATAAATCAGGATATCCGTAAACCACTCTTATAAGAAACAAAAGAAGTTCATATTGAAATACGGCTTCTGAGATTCTGCTCTGTTCTCCAGTAAGCCTTGGAAATTTAGAAATAATTGCTCATATGTATGTACAGAGTGTTATAAACTTTAACAATTGAACTCTTTACAATGTTAAAGAAGTGTCTATCAATATACCAGTGTACCCGTAAACCACTCTTATAAGAAACAAAAGAAGTTCATATTGAAATACGGCTTCTGAGATTCTGCTCTGCTCTCCAGTAAGCCTTGGAAATTTAGAAATGCCTATGCAGTTTTTTCACTAGTATGAAAAAAAAAAACGGTTATTTTCTTATATTAAAGAGAATGAAAATATGTATTACTATCATTTTTTAGCAATGTGTGAAAGATGTGATAACTGACAGTATATACATTTCTCCTTTAATAAAAGAAAATAACCATTTCTGGTTAACACTTTCGATAGGCATAGCACCATTAATATACATTTTTGGGCGTATACTGTTAAGAATTGTCTTTAACGATCATATCGAGCTCTACCTGGTGTTAAAGCTTGTAACATCTGTTCGGGGACGCCTCGTATAGTCTAGATTTAAGTAATATTTATAATTTCTTCTAGGTTGTCGCTACTGGTATGTGCTATGGCCCCAACGCTTACTTTACCTCTGGTTGGAATATTATGGATGGATCTTTAGTGATAATATCGTTAGTAGATATAATAATGTTTTTAATCAACGACACTACCTCTAGGATATTTGGAATTTTAAGGGTAAATTAATACATTCTGTATTACTAACATTATTCAACAACAATTTTTAGGTATTTCGATTGCTAAGATCACTTCGTCCACTGAGAGTAATCAACAGAGCCCCTGGTTTAAAGCTAGTCGTACAAACTTTACTGTCGTCATTAAGGCCTATCGGGAACATAGTTTTGATTTGTTGTACATTTTTTATTATATTTGGAATTCTTGGAGTACAGGTATAAAATATTTCATTAACTATTAGTACTTGTTGTTTGTCCAAAAATTAACTATTTTATTTCCAGTTGTTCAAAGGAACGTTCTACTATTGTACAGGAGAAAATCTTACCGGAATTGCTACAAAGCAGGATTGTTTATATAGAGGTTATGAGTGGAAAAATCAAAAATATAATTTCGACGATTTAGTCCAAGCACTCATGTCTCTTTTCGTGCTGAGTTCGAGAGACGGCTGGGTTAACATTATGTACACAGGTTTGGATGCTGTTGGAGTCGACAAACAAGTAAGTGACGTTCTATTAAGAAAAAATTAAACTTCAATTTCGTACCCGCTTTAACGTTAACTTATTATTTCAGCCAGTAGTTAATTACTCCGAATGGAGGCTGCTCTATTTCATATCTTTTATTCTCTTGGTGGGATTCTTTGTGCTTAATATGTTTGTTGGAGTGGTGGTCGAAAATTTCCACAGATGTAGAGAGGAGCAGGAGAAAGAGGAACGAATTCGAAAAGCAGCTAAACGGGCTTTACAAATGGAAAAAAGGAGACGAAGTAAGTATTCTATCGAATCGTCTAAGAACAAATAAAGCTTTTAGGTAAATATTTTTTCCTTAGAATTAGTAGCTATCACACTTTCTCAAGATGGATTGCTTTGACAGATGACAGCCGATTTAACTACTATACATGTCAAATGCATGTATTCACTTTGAATAGGAATTAAAAAGAAATATTTTGGGTTATGACGTGGCCTATATACTTTGTCACTGCCAGTTACAGGCTTATATTGCACTTCCTTAGCTAGGAATCTTTGTCTCGCCCATGTATTTTCGGGTTAGGCTCTGTTGGGGTGGACCTGCTGTCACAACCTCTAGGCCTGCCTTGATCGTTCCGGTTCTTGCTGTTTGTTCTAAGGTCGTTACAGTTAGAATCACTCCTCAGATAATGGTAGTCCTCTGAAACGTTTCATAGTGGCCCCTATTACTGGTCACATCCAGTGCTTCTAAACATTTCACCATCCTTCACTGTCAGCATCTTAGGTGGTGTCTCTGGAAAAGACTGGTTAGCCATGGCAAAGCATTTGCCTCTAATTGGTAAAGTTACAGAGAAAATTCATGAATTTTGGTTAAATCATTTCATTCCAGACATAGTAGAAGGCCTTGAAGAAGGCAAATATACAGCAATTATTCTACCTACTTTCAGTCAGTAACTGAAAAACTTATTTTTGTTTAATTTTGCACGACTGATCTACATCTTATGACTAAGACTGTCGAGAGAGCAGCAATTCAATGCCGTGCCAAACGGATCAACCGAAACATGCATAAGCCGCTGCCTCAGAATGCTTTTCACGTTCACGTCATGTTAGTATACTGTTGGCTTGTTATCGTGCGGAAACCCAACACCTCTACTTCTACACTTCAGTATACTATAAAAAACCATTCAACCCATTTTCAAATCATTAAAAATGAGGGGGAAAACTTTGGAATGTATAGTAGTTCTTCACATGGAAACCATAGCTAGAACTCTATATCTCGCTACTCTGTCTGGTTGGATATCAGTAGAAGCTGAACTCTAAACAATTTCCCAATCTTGCCTAACTTGAACAAAAATAACGGTAAAGTTATATTTAGTTGTTGTTTCAGAAATGAACGAGCCGCCCTACTACATCAACTACTCACCTTGGCGCCTGGACATCCACAAGATCGTTACCTCCAAATACTTCGACTTAGCCATAGCACTTGTGATAGGCCTGAATGTGATAACAATGGCAACGGAGAGGTATAAGATGCCCGAATATTGGGAGTACGCCCTGAGGATTTTCAATTATTTTTTCACCGCCGTGTTCATACTGGAAAGCACCATGAAGCTCATAGCGCTGGGCTTCAAAATGTACATGAAGGACAAGTGGAACCTGCTGGACGTTGCCATTGTGATATTGTCGGTAGTTGGAATTGTTATAGAAGAAATCGTCCAGGATTTGAAGATTATTCCTATCAATCCTACTATTATTAGGGTAAGTACAAGCCATTACTATACGTCTAAAATGCATTAGACAACATGAATTATAGAAAATGTATTAATTTAATATCGCTCTTATAAGGAAGCTATCAGTTTTATACAGGGTGTGGCGTTAATAATCTATAAAAAATTAAACTACAGCTTCCTGATGATATTTGTAATAGAAAACTCATACGAAAAAGTTCTGTCTTCGCGTTTTTTTTTGTAAATTAAAGTTCATTTATTCAACGAAAGTGAAGGCAGACCCTGTCTTATTTATTAAAAACTATGGAAATGTTTTTATGCGACCCAAGATGCAACCTTATAATTTATAATATAAGTTGGTATAATCTAATATTAGTAGTGATGTAAAATAGCATGCTATTTAGTTTTGGGTGATATATATCAAAATATATATCATTATATATATCAGATGAATTTTGTTAAAAAAAAACTATACTCAAATTAGTTTTTTTATATTGCTAATGCCTTGCTGATTAATTTGACACCAAATACATGTCATATATATGAACTTTTAGAAAAGTTATCAAGTGATCTTTATTTTTTTTCATATTTAGATTGGAATTTTATATTTTTTTTATCATAATGACTTCTAATTTTTGTTGCGTACTACTGACTGTTTATAAGCAAGTACGCTGTTTATTAGCAATTTAGTTTTATCAACCCAGAAATAAAAAATGGGAAATTTCTAGAACAAGAAAATTTAGTCTTTGTATATCACAATACGTACTTAAAAAAAATTAAAGATAAAAATTGAAATAAAAATTATCAAAAACTTATGATAATAAAGAAACTGCTTTAAAGTAGTACTTAAAAATCTGAAA
>NW_019416463.1:1569761-1619048 GCF_000390285.2 Anoplophora glabripennis | reverse complement strand
AATGAAATGTTTCCTCAGCGATGGATTGGACGCTTTGGTCCTGTGCCATGGCCACCTCGGTCACCCGATCTAACTCCAATGGACTTTTATCTTTGGAGTCACTTGAAGTCATTGGTTTACAATACTTCAATTGCCACGGTGGAAGAATTGCGAAACCGTATACTTGAAGCTGCTGACACAATTAGGGGAATACCTGGAATTTGGAAAAATATTCGCTAAAATTGGGTGCGTACGTGCCATGCCTGTATCTACGCTAATGGGGATCAATTTCAACATTTTCTCTAGAAATGATAAGTTTTATTTCATTTTGTTCCATGTTTTAATGGAATTTGTTTAGTGCACTACAGATACTTACGGATGTGGTTTTATTTGGGAATTCTTGCAGTAACAACAATGCATTTAAGATAATAATTACTATTAATTATTAAATAAGGAAATATCATTTTTTTTAAATATGTATCTATTTATCTTAGTTTGTACTTTTGCATCGAAAAATTCCCCAAAAATTGAGAAGTATCTTTCAACGACGATTTGTTTACATAGCTGGTCTACAGCACGTAACTCATCGTACAGCACACGGACAGGACCGTTTCAGAGAAAATATTTTGATCCATAATTGAACTTTAATTTACGAAAAAAAACGCAAAAATATAACTTTTTCGTATAAGACTTTTCTATTACAAATATCGCTAGGAAGCTGTAGTTTGATTTTTATAGATTATACATGCCACACCCTGTATATATTTATTTTTAAATGTTTTTGGTAATATTTATAAATGAAGTTTGGCACAACAGTATTCTTCTTCCTTAAAATAATTTTTTTTAGGTGTTACGTGTTATGAGAATCGCGAGGGTGCTGAAGTTATTAAAGATGGCGAAGGGGATCAGAGCCCTCTTGGATACAGTGATGCAGGCATTGCCGCAAGTGGGCAATCTTGGTTTGTTGTTTTTCTTGTTGTTTTTTATTTTTGCTGCATTAGGAGTAGAATTGTTCGGTAGATTGGATTGTAATATAACTCCGTGCCAAGGTAAGACCACTATAATGGGGTTATTGTCTTTCTAGAAAAAATATTCTCTAGGTTTGGGCGAGCATGCTCACTTTGAAAATTTTGGAATGGCTTTCCTAACCTTGTTCAGAGTTGCTACTGGCGATAACTGGAACGGGATCATGAAGGATACCCTAGACGATGATAATTGTAATCCTAAAGACGACTGTATTAGAAATTGCTGCATATCACCTATTATAGCTCCAATTTTCTTTGTTATATTCGTGCTTATGGCTCAATTCGTTTTGGTTAACGTGGTAGTAGCGGTAAGTGTACAAATTTTAGGTGATTAAAACTGCTCTAAATGTTAATTTTTAGGTACTCATGAAACATTTAGAGGAGTCTCATAAACATCTGGAAGATGAGCAAGATATGGACGCACAATTAGAAAGAGAATTTGCAGAGAAGCAAGAGATCAAGGAAAGAACGGAACTCTGTCTAGCTCTTCAGCTCGACCAAGAGTATCAGAGGCAGAAAAAGCCACTAACTAAAGTGAGATTTTAATCTTTCCTTAGAGAAATTTAACACAAACTTTCCACAACCACCACTTTTCTCTCTCTTTCTCTTTCTGACCACAACTTTAAACCAAGTCCCGAGATTTCCCTACCGGTATCAGTCTGAATCAAATCGTTTTACTCGTTATAGGTCCTCTCTCTACCAGCCAACTTCACATACAATCCGCCAGGCACAAAAATTACATTAGAGAGGCAACCTTCGCAGACTCGTCGCCAAACCTTGCACAGTCATCAGCCGATAATGTTGCCAAACTTAGACGACATAAAAAACATCGACGAGTCAACCTCTGACATTTATAGCATACAAGAGGTTCAAACTCCAGAGGAGTACGAAAAGAATTACAGACCAATCGCTCAAACCAACTTGGACGAAATAATAACGATAAGTTCACAGCCAGAAACTCTAAAAGTGCCAAAAATGGAAGAACCTAAAGTGAAAAGAACGAACGAAACAAATGGAACTAGTAGTAGCAAACTTTTACTGGTACTGCCTGAGGTTAAACCTCTGCATAAGCTTTATGGCAGTACGAAGCATCTATTCCAAAAACAACTGTCGATGGATATCAGTGAGGAAACGCCGTTTCTGCTCACAGTTCCCGGAATGCAACCTGGAGAGGAAACGAAACTACCAAAGCACGACAGCCAAGAGAGCGTCCAACGAATCATAACGGAGCGCAGGAAACTAGACGAGAACCTTAAAGAAATAAACCAGTATGATATTTTTGACGTTACGAGGAACAGCAGCGAGGAGAACCTAATGGAAGAAGACGAACAACGAGAGGAACGCGATGTAAAAAGTAACGACAAAAACGATAATCGATGTTAGTTTGTAGATCACACCTATTTTTATATGTGTAAATAGTTGTAAAAAAACCTTTCCTAGTCCTATTTATTTTTACATATCTGTAGTGAATGTCTAGTATTTTGTACATTGTTATATAAGTATTAAATTGATCTAGAGGAATTGTGAATACTACGTGTACTATAGTGGTAAGTCGTTTTAGGGTGATGCTGTTCTCAACGATAATTTCTTCTATAAATAACGATAACTTCATCGCTTATTCCTTACAAGAGAGAGACACCTTGAGAACGGTAATGGATTTTACAAGAACATATTTAACGAGACACTGGCAGAAAAATATAGACTCATTTAGAAAATCTAGTCGGCTTTGTGTTTTTCTACAAATACATAATTTAAGACTCATATGTAGGCGTACACTTTTTTCTTAGTGGCAATTCTAAGAATTAGGGGAAAATTTAACGGCTCACTACTTGCTCAAAAATATCACTAAAATTCTAACGTTTCAATGTGACAAACAATACAGAAAATAGAAATTTTGAAAAATATTGGTTGAATGATTCGAACGTCCATATAAACTTCAAATTTTTCAAAACATAACTTACTTTTTTTATTAGAGACATAGTCATACTAGAAAACTTATTAAAATTGAACCAAATTATTTTTTCACATATACAGTGTGTTACGAATTATAGGTGTACATTAACAACTAAAAAAACAAATGCAGTCCAAATATATACTTTTTAAATAGACCTAATGAGGGTACAAATTTGCTAACTTTATCCTCAAAATTGCAATATCTATGTATGGAAAAAATATTTAGGAGTGAATTTTTGAAAAATTGTAACAATTTTTACGTGAATTTACACGATTTAAAGTGTAACAATATACGATTTACATATTGTCTTGAAAAATTAATTTTTAATAATCGAAAAAGAAAAATTGTAATAGCCCCGTTTCAAGGGGCATAGGATAGCGCAATGGGATTAGATTTGTGATAAAAGAAATCTCTTTATTTTTTAATTTTTTCTAAAACTTCTCTCAAAATGGGGGCTGGATATTGGGGAAAAAAATTTCTAATCCTGGGATCCTGAGGTTCCAATCTGAAAATTTAACTAAAAAAAAAGGTAATACAGTGAAAATCGGTTATAACGACCCTCAAGGGACTGTTTGTTTATGGTTGTTATAACCGACAGACGTAATAAGAAATCGCATACATTTTATTTTAAATTTTTAAAGATGGTCACTATTCGGAAAAGTGTGTTACGGACATGTCGATGAAATGTCCGGACTTGTCGAGAATAGTACTTTTGACCTTGAATCTAATAAGGCACCTATAAGTGACGTCATGTTTTCACAAGTTGAGGGTACACAAAGCAAAATATTACTTTTATTCTAATGAATATGTGTCGATATATTTTACTTATTTACCTACCTTTAGACTTTTTTATAAACTAGTTTCTAATTTTCCCCGGACAGCCAATACACTTTTTTAAATGTTTTTCCATCCTACTAGAATTCTTAAAAATTGTTTTTGAGCAGAAGTTACATTTATAACGATTTTTACACAATTCAGAAAAATATAACCAAACTGTTGATTTTGGCGTCATACTTCATTTATAAACTATTTGTGTATTAAATATTAAATTAAGAATCAACTGATTACTATTTACTAATCGTTAACTTTGCCAAAAACAATCAAATATGGACATATAAAAGAGGTTATATTTTTAAAATGTCAGTTTCAGTTAAACAATTACCAACAAAATTACAAGAAAATGGCTATTTTACATGTACCAACCTCAAAAATTTTTTGCGGAAATTATGAATGCAACAAATAATTCCGCGCATGCGTATACAATTTTTCAATCTTGAAGTGTCCTCAGGACATGTCTACTTTTTACGATATGTCCGATGGACATGTACGCGGCACATCTCTAATATTTTTTAAATAGTCCTTAAAAAGGGTACATATTTGGTAACTTTATGTTCAAAATTGCAATACCTATGCCTGGAAAAAATATTTAGGAGTGAATTTTTGAAAAATTGTAGTAAAATTTTTTGCCTGATTTTACACGATTTAAAATGTAACGATTAATATACGATTTACATATTGTCTTGAAAAATTAATTTTTAATATTCGAAAAAGAAAAATCACAGCAGCCATGTTTCAAGGGGCATAGGATAGCGTGATGGGATTAGATTTTTGATAAAAGAAATCTCTAACACAAGTTTTTTTAAAATTTTTCCTAAAACTTTTCTCAAAATGGGGGCTCGATATTGGGATAAAAATTTGTAATCCTGGGATCTTGATGAGGTTCCAATCTGAAAATTTAACTAAAAAAAGGTAATAGAGTGAAAATCGGTTATAACGACCCTCAAGGGACCGTTTGTTTACGGTTGTTATAACCGATAGACGTAATAAGCAATCACATACATTTTATTTAAAATTTTTATAGAAAAAATGATAAATTTACAATATAGTCTTTAAGTATGTGCATGTATTGCTTTGTGTTCAAAAGATCTCGCGTGTTTCATTATCAATGAATTATTTACGAATAGAGACTACTTTATTTCTATCTTTCCAAATTCTTGATATCGTAGTGTGACAGGCCACATTCTTTTGCTTGCTTGCATTAGTTTCTCCGTTTTTTAATTTCTATATTATATGTAATTTTTCTTCTTTAGTAAACACTTCTCTTCGACATAGTGATAGAAAGCGGTAATTAATTCATATAACTGTATGCGTAAATAAGTCGTAATTTGTCCCAAACGTACTAACTGGTGTCAAAAGCGTGGATGTCGGCGGGGCAGGAGGATGAACACTGACGGATTCTATGGTAAATGTATATAAAAACACATCGCTAAATCCAAAATGTAAACGGTGTCGTAGTAAACGATATTTTTAATGTGGTATTTCTATAGGATTAAATCGGGACTTCCAAATTCCGTTGTTATATCCAATATGTCGTATAACGCCATGTCGTTATAAGCAATTTTCACTGTATTACTCTTTTTTTCAAAAAATACTACAGTCATTTTTTGATTATGCATGTTTAAATTAAACTTATTTATTGAACTAAAGAATACTCAGTAAGGGGTAACGCAACTCTAAAGGTTGAAAAAGAATTTTCAAGGAAAAATTGATACAAGATATAGTGTCAGGAAAAAAGACTTTACCGTATAAGTTTTCAGGTAGAATTGTAAATTTTTTCAAACGACTGAATCCAAAATTGTAGGTAATGGCAAGCAGCGACACCTTTTACTAAGAGGGCTGTATGGCCGGAAAGGTTTCTTATGGTCTTGGAGCAAAAAAAACAAACATGTTCTGATATCATATACTAAAAGTTAGGGAACATCCTAGTGAAATTAAAAAATATTAATAATTGTTGATTTAGTGAACATTCAAAAGTATCGAAAAAAGACAAAAAATTTGTCATTACATTGTTAATAACAATGACAATTTTTAATCAATCGAAAAACCCTTACGATGTTCCCTGAGTTATGTTATTGTGAAACTTTGTACAAAATTTCAAGTCAATTCGTTGAAAACTTTTTGTTATGTTTCCGGCTAGTTAAAAAAACGCTTTTAATGTTTTTGTTGGCATTCAGCATAAGAAATACGTTATATGTATACTTTCAATTAGCGATGCCTGCATATAATTGGCCTTCTATATTGATATTTTCTTCATGCTCTTCTTTTCGGCTTGATTTGACAATGGGACTCAATTTGGCTATCGCAAGTTCTCGAGTTACAATATTTACTTCTACAATGTGCTGCGAGTGGTTGCACTTCACCTTGAAAAAACTAGCCTTCCCGATTTTTCTCCCATCTAAATAAAAAAATTGTAAGTACGTGTTCCCAAGCTGTTTGTAAGTTGTAACTATGTTACTACTGTTTGATGTAATAAGTCAAATGGAAATATTTTTATTTCGAGATTGTCTCATTCCAGGATTGACAACCCACAAAACATTCAGGATCTCGGGATTTTGAAATCCTTAAATTAGACACCAACCTGACAGATTTGCAATTTTGAGAAAGTCACATGGATAAAAAATATTTGTACTTCATCTGTTCATTATTTATATTAATGCCCTACACACCTATAAATTAGAACACCCTGTAAAAAATGGTGTACCGAATCTTGAAGATTTTCAAAATTGAGGTGATTCTATAAAATTTTTTTATTAATGAATTATTCAATTATATAAAAAATATTTTGAAGTAGATCCTTCTTCATAAATATGAGAACAATAAATTGATATACTCAAGTGAAACATGGTTAATCTTTGTATTATTTAAATTCGATGTGGATTAACATTAGCAAAATATAGCTAATAGTCATTTATATGATCTCGTAATTTGAAATAAATAATATAACATCTCATCTCAGGTAAAATATATGTAGATATTCACTCTGCAACGTAGTATCTTTATAACCTACATGACTATTTATGTATTTAAAACACAAATCCGTACTTCAGGTCAAAAACTTGACTTTCTTGTTCTACAAGTCATTACCAATCGCTGTTTAAAAAAATTACGTTGTGTAGAATTACGAATAGACAGATGTTAATATTAGAATTCAGTAAAATCTGTGACATAATTTTAAGGTAAACTATTAGATAGAACGATTAAGTAGAGTAAATTACTCTCCTATTTTAATGTTAGTGTTCCAGCCAAAAAAAATGCCACTTATCTATTGTTTTTTGAAAATGTGTGTAGTCATTTCAATAGTAGGACGACATTGTTTTTTTTTTTAAGGGATGCAGCACATAATGAAATCAAGATGCAGTTATTTAATTAATGAAAGTGCAAAACTAACTAAAAAGTTCAAATTCAGTTACTAAGTTGCATCTGAATATATTTTATTTCTTCAGTAACACTATTGTAAATGTGAATTAAAAAATTCTTCCATAAAACTTTTCCTAATTTTACGTGAAAGATATAGATTTTTCAATTAATTTACTTGAAAATACAGGGTCAACACTCGGTAGAGTGTCAGCAGTTGACATTGATGGTGTGTTCACTTTTGTAGGCGATGACATTTTATGAAATCTTCAATATTGCCGTCGTTTACGTCAGTAATAAAGGTCACTAAAAAGGTCATAGTGCAAGCAAAATATTGTCGGAAATAAGGATATGTAGAAAAAGTGGAGGAATGATTGCTGGCATTCTACTTGTCACAGGGAGTACTTTCAATTGAAGATTTTAAAAAATTGAGTATAATAATTGTAAGGGAAACAATTTTAAATTGACAATCTCAATTTCGCCTTCTCTATGCTTTTCTTATATAGCAAAGGAAACTAATTGTCAAATTATAGGTACTTGTTCATCACTTCCTATAGTGTATCTGCAAGATAGAAGAAACGTTTTCGGATACTGAAATAATTGTACTGAAATTAAGAAATTTTTCTCTAAAAATTGTTTTTTATTTTGTAGAACGAAAAATAAATATGTAAGGATTTCCTTCAGATCAAACGACTAAACTAGATGGTGAAAGCTATTAGATTTCTTAATTTTTTTTTTACCTAGCAGATACATTCAATCTAGATTATGTTAGATAAATCAAAGAGAAATTAGTTGTAAAGTATTAAACACTAGCAAACAAATAAGACTATCTTACACAGAAAATAATTGAAAAATGTATTTATTTTGTTAATAGAAATTCAAAGGTTTCTGTATGAGTTAGTCGAACCAAATTGATTTTTACCAACCTATAAAAGTCAATTTGTTCGTGGGTCTGTGATATTTTTAGTCACTTCAGTAGAATAGTTTCTATAGTTTCTAGTGAACTCTTATTTTACTCCTAAGGTTCGTTGGAAAAAATACAAAAAAGAAAACGGGATTCTTCTCGTAATATCTTTTTTAGTTGTAGTTTTAAAAACCTTTATTATTTATATAAAATTTATTTTTGGTGAAATACCGCAGTTATATTTTCATATACAGTGTGCACAGATTTGATCTGGAAACCAGTGTAGAATTTTACAGGGTGGGGAGATTTTAATGTCAATTTTTTTCAGAGTAGGGATTTCATAGACACACGTATGGGACATATTGCTAAGGAGATAATATTATCTCGTGGCTTGCTATGATTTTTTTAATAATGATGTTTTTGGAAAATCGTACTAGGGATTTTTTTATTAGAAATTTGACAACACTGCGTTATTCAGCACCATTTAAAATGCAAATACCCAAAATTTCATTAATTTATGTCGTTCCATTTTTTTTTTATAGAACCTGAAAGTCCCAAAAACTGAAAATCCTTATTTTAGTTTGAAAATATAAGGGGCTTTTAGAAATGAGTAAAAACAATAAAATACAATTTAAAAGGGTTGAAATATCATGTTAAAACAGAAAAAACATTATAAACTACCATTAACAAATTAACAGTGCTTACACAAATTAATACCAGTCAAGGAAAACAAAATTGGAAAGAAACACCGAAATATTCTAAATAAGCATTCAAATTCAAAATTATGCTATTAAAAATTCAAATATTCCCTTTTTCAATTAAACCACCTTGTAGTTCTATACATTTTTCAATTCTTTTTTTATTTTGTTTAGATACGTTTAATAACGTCTCTTCGTTAATCTGATTACAAGCTTCTGTATACAATGTTTTTCAAATAACCCCATAGAAAAAAATCTGCTGGTGTAAGATCAGGTGTTCTTGGTGGCCAGTTAATTAAGTTAGAGCGTCTACCTATCCATCTGTTAGGAAAGTGTGTTTGAAGCCATTCTGTCACAGGTCTGGTGCAGTGGATAGGGGCATCATCTAGCTGTAGCATGGAATTTTGCCGTTCAAGCAGGAACATCATCAAATGAATCGTAAAATTCAGTTCGCAAAAATGTGTGAAAAATATTTCCATTTAAATTTCCATGGAAAAAAAAAGAAAAAGAAGTATAATCTTTGACCACAAATGCCACAAAAAACATTAATTTTCTGTGAGGACTGACGCTTGCAGTTAATTACATAATGGAGGTTTTCAGACGACCAACAACGAATATTTTGTGAACTTACTATCCCGTTAGTAGAAAATGTAGCTTTTTCCATGTAAATGATGATTTTTTAAAAAATTTGGAACTTTCAAAAAGTTTCCTTGTGCCCAGAAACAGAATTTCAACCTCTCTGCATCACCTGCTTCTAACGTGTGCAGGTATTTGGCTTTAAATGGCCTAATATTTCTTTTCTTTAAATCTCGAACTGCATCAGATAAACTATTTGTAGGATTATTTCAGAAATATTCAATTATAGTGTCCCCATTTTCATTTGCTCGATGTCCTGAATCTCTTTTTACCGTAGATGAAATATTTGACCTGGTTAAAAAATACTACAAATTAGAACTTGCATTTACCACCGAGATCAAACATACGATTTATTCGTGATACAGGAGAGATTGATATTCGTCGGTTTGGATGTTCAGCATTAAAAATTCTAACTACTTCTTTGTAACTTCGATGATTTCTGCCTGTAGTCGAATTATTTGCACTTTTTCGTTAATACAAGTCCATTTTTATTTTACTAGCAAAATATTTTTCACAAAACAAAGACGTAATTTAAAGCGTGCTAATAGATGTCATGATTTGGCATTTCAGAATATTATTTGTTTTTCACAGCAACCCTGATGAAACTAGAAAAAATAAATTTCTTTCCGAGTTATAAAAATTATGTCTAGAGAAATTACCTAATTTTAAAATGTAATGGTATTCATATTGTTTTTTCTTTCTTAACATATTTCAACCTGTTTAAATTGTATTTTACTGATTTTACTCATTTCTAAAAGCCCCCGATATTTTCAAACTAAAATATGAATTTTAGTTTTTGGGACTTTGAGGCTCTATAAAAAAAACATGCAACGACATAAATTAATGAAATTTTAGGTATTTGGATTTTAAATGGTGCTGAATAACACAGTGTTGTCAAATTTCTAATAAAAAAAATCCCTAATATGATTTTCCAAAAACCATTCCATTATTAAAAAAATCATAGCGTGCCACGAGATAACATTATCTCCTTAGAAATATGTCCCATACATGTGTTTATGCGCTTCCTACTCTGAAAAAAAATTGACATTAAAATCGCCCCACCCTGCAAAATTCTACACTGGTGTAGATCAAATATGTACACACTGTATTTCAATAAGTTATTATTGAAGTCTTCCTAAAGAAAATATGTTTCTTTTATCAACAATCTTCATCGTTCAAACACATTAAAGTTAGTACAACTATTAACTTGCAGACATAAAACGTATTTCATATTATGAATTTTTATATTTTTACACATTTTTTAAAATATTATTTTTATGCCTAAAACCATAGTATTTAAATACTATTGCACAGATATACATGGTGTCCCTGTAGTCGTAGTTTTCAATATACTCAGACAATTTATTTAACGTTTGTAAATTTTTTCAACGAATTTTCTTTTAAATTTTAGCATTTACCTCTAGTTATGGAAAATTTTTAAATTATTTCTTCTACCTGTGCCTTTTCTGTCTTTATAGCAGAACAGTATCTTCGTTTCTATTGTCGATAGTTGTAGTAAAAATAAAATAATGTACAAGTTGTACCTAGCATAGTAAAATAAAAATATTGATAGAAATGAAACTCGATATTTGCCCTAATCTATTCTCCTCAGTGTATTGTCCCTATTTCTAAGAGTTAAAAAAAAACAAGCACGTTATAAATTAATGTTTATTTGACGATCGGACATTTATTATAATAACAAAAAAATATTTATTTTGATAAATCTATATTTTACATTAACATCAAGAATGTGAAAATAAAATATATTTTTTCCAACTTTAAATACGAATAATGACCTAACGACTAAAAAGCAAAAACAAAAATCGTCACCTCTATTTGCAACAGAAGACCGACTGGATGGCTTGCCGATAAAAAATGGGTTACATAGTTGGGACTTCTTATTTCCTACAGACCTCACCTGTTTGTGACACTGTAAAGATCCAGACGACAGCATGAGACAGGGACACGAAATGGCTTTTTGGCTGGGAGAGGCGCCTTCGAAAATTTTCTATATAGCAACAACTGTATAGCAACAATCATTTTACATACTCAGAACTATAATTTAAAATGAAGCCACTATATTGTTCGGTTCTAATAAGGCACTTATTAAGCAATCCAAACAAAATATCTGATAAAATGGGCCTTTTCCACAAATTTTGCTTGTTTTATTCTAAATTAAGAGTATTCAGTGTGTTCAATGAAACGTACATAGAACCTCGATTACCCCTGCTGGACAGTTCACAAATTGAAAAACATTGATAACTGAAATATGTAGTTATTTATTTTATTTGAACGGATTTGAGATTTTAACAAAGAAATTAACACAATTTTTATTTAGAAGAACTAATACATGCGAGAATGAGAAGAAACTGTTTAAAAATCACACCATTCGTTGTGAATATCACGCATTTCGAGTAAAGGGACACAAAGATGTGTACAAACACATACCGACGCGCAGTATGTACTCTGCTCTCGGACAACAAATGTTTACTTAGTTGTAATGATCTGCACAGAGTTAATCGAAGTCCTACTGTGTTTCTTTTTAATTTTTGGGTTACCATAGTAAACGACAGAATAATAGATTTAAAATTCCAAAATCGTAGGAAAGTGATGTCACCTTCCAACAGCTGCAGCATCCAATCAATGAACAAGAGTTGTTGTCAAGTCTGTCAAGGCAATTGTAAGGCACCCTATTCAATAAACTTATATAAATTTATTTTCTAGTGTTCTCAGACTGACTAATTCATTCTTTATTTGGGAATTTTATGAAGATCTGTAGTGCAATAGATGGAATAACCTCCTATTAATAAGCGTTCCCTTCCAAGGAGTAACATTTGCAACTTACTTTTTATCTCTTTCCATCTTAAATGACTTACAACATCACAATAGTTGACTGTCTAGTATCTTTTAGGTATGTTCATTTGTGTTGCTCGAATCAGACAAACTAATTTTAAAATCAGTTTTTTTATGACCGTCGACACAGTTTAGAAAGAATAAAAGTAAAAAACAAACCAACAGCCACTAAGTTGACATTATTGTTATTATTGCTTAACTGTTGAACTTCAATCAAGATATTGGTGATTTTTATGATTTTATGGCAAAGTGCGAGATATAAATTATTAAAATCATATTGTCTCCGGTATTTTTGTGCTTTTCCTGCTCAGATCTGCTTCTTACAACACAAATGAACAGAGCTTGTATTAAAAATTTGATACAATAAGAAGCTGTATGTGTGCCAATATTTTAGTTTAACCTGGTTTTTGAAGTTAATTAATTGGGCATAAATCTGCAACTGAAAAACAATGTTTGTAATTTGCAATAAAATTAATTTAAATCCCAACAAATGGGTCGATATTTTATTTTATTTGACTGGTTGTTTCTAGCAGGAAAAATTTGTAGGATTTAATTTAAATTCAGAAAATATGAATACACGTCACTTAATACTCCTACAAGGATGTACGAAGTTGAGATTAGTGAAAAAGGTCCATCATACTATGAAATATTAAGATTGTTTCTGCTTTGAAATTACCTTTAATGCAAACACAAGTCTGTTACAATTTGAAGAAAGCTTAAAACACAAAAAATTCATATTGATATTATCACAAGTACCTACTAGTTGTACATACAAACAAAAAATTACTACATCTCGCTTACCCGTTTGTATAAAAAAAAATCACCACAAAATTCACAGGAAAGCACCAGAATTTAAACAGAATTATCTCTTGATCTGGTTAATCAAAATTATTTGCATATACAGGGTGTCACTAAAATTATTGACCAAACTTTAATGGTAGATTTTATGCCATAAATAAACAAAAGAAGTTCCTATACATATGTGTTCTGAAACACATCATTTTTGAGGTGTTCGGCGTTAGATTAATTAATAAAAAAAATGTCATTCATTTCACAAGTTTATGAGAATGACTAAAGACTATTTTACATCCAAGGGTATAATTTCGGAGGCGGACACAGCAACTTTTGCTGTAAATTTTTTTCCACCTATCTGCTTTTTTCAGTATGACATTTTTTGGTTAGGCAAAACTTGTTCATAAAAATAACCCCAGACTTATTCTTTTAATTTAATGATTTATATCATTAATTTTATTTATTTTTTTTTTTTTTATAATTAAGTTATCTATGAACATGACTCGTCTCAACTGTTTTTGGCAACTTATTGCATATATTTTCATTAATTCTGAACACCTCATACCTCGAAAACGAGGCGTTTTCAGACACATTTTTGTAAGAACATTTTTTTTGTTGATTAACACATTAAATTAGTGCTAGAAAATGTTCGAAGGCGTACTTTCGTCTATAATTACAATCATAAATACCTCTGATATCAAATGCAGATTTCAGTTTTCAGTATCAAGAATAACACAGTACGGTGGAGCAATAATTCGTCAAGATATAAAAAGTTACAATTTTTATAAATACCTCGTTTACAATAGTACAAAAAACCGATATGAGCGAGCGTGTGTTTGCGTGTGTGCGGCCATGACAGCTAAATCTGGCGAGCACTGTCGACTTTTTCACAGCTGAAAACTTATAAGAAAACAAAATGGCATAAACAACCATTTCCCTGTTCTCCAGAACACAACATGTACAAATAAAAACCACACCATAATAGCTCACTTATGCAAAAAAATAAATGTAGTTTTATAATTTACTTGTTATTGTTACTCTAAATCTCCTATTGGTATATATTCACATCTGATACAATTTTTGGAGCTCCCTTGCAAAGATACGGTTCAACCAAGAAATTAAAGTTCTGTGCCAAGCTTTGTAGAAATCGTCAACTTTTTTCTTTTATAATGACATTTTATAGTTATGGTGCCATGGTAAATATTATTGGCTTCCTTTTGATTAAAATTTGTGCTCAAGTGCCAAAAAACGTAAAAAATAATAATAGTAAAAGTTCTCATTTAGTGCAGATGTTTTGATGGACACTATACAACAAATGTCATAAACTTATACAGGGTGTCCCATTTTAATGTCCCACANAAATAAAATATCCAAAATTGTTGAAAATTGTTACCATTTGTGGTCGAAAATGACAATAGATCAGGTTTGTATTATAAAGTTTTTAAATTTCAATTTTTTTAAACAACTACTAATCAGGGTTCGAAAATATCATGATATTTATATAAACATCATCATATCGGATATATACCCAATATTTATCAAATATATATCAAATTATGATATTAATTTTTTTATGCTTGTCTATTTTTTTGCTAATGTAAAAAACTGAGAAATAATAAGAATACATATATTGCTGCTGTACTTTTTTTATTTAGAAAAGAATACAATATTCTAATAAAAACGATCACAAAATAATAGAAGGTCGATAATAATATAGTTTCATTAAACAAATAAAATTTGAAAATGGTAATCAACTTAAAATGATTTCACTTCACATAACTAATTAGTGGTTAGGTTTAGACATCAAATAAAGATGAACGACATAGTTGTGCACTCATTTTTTATGGGAATAACTACATTTTTTAACAGTCTCGCAAATTTTACATTTGTTTGTTATAAATATCCATGATATATATCAGAATTTAAATATCATGATATACAGGGTGATTCATTAACAATGGGAAAATCGAAAGCTGAAGATACTACACCTGTATTGGTGGCCATTAGCGCAAACATGCCTTATCCGAAAGTTGATAGTTTTGGAAATACAGGTTGTTGAAAGCTAAAATTTTAAATCGTTTTTTTGCGATTTTTCTGAAAGTATGTAGTGTCAACGGTGGATTCTTCGAAAAATTACTTTAAATCATTATTACGTATTTCATTTGTTTTATCGTTAATTGTTGTAATAACATGAAGAAACACTTGGTTTGTTTCGCTTTTAATTTCTCGTATTATCAAAACATAGTGTTCGTTAAATCGATTTTTCTCGAAAACAGATCGAGATACCGAAATGAAACAAGAGTACATAATTAATTGAAAAATGATTGCTCTTTCAGGTTTTGAATCAAGTTTTTGTTAGACAGGGTAAAAAGTTATTAACTAAATTTTCAGTAAAATTGGTCATAAGTGGCACTCTCTGTGAACAACGCTGAAATTGCAACACGCACCTTATTTGTCGCTTAAAAAAATATAGTTTCACAAAGTTTCAAGTTCCCAACCTACATATTTTCAGAATAGAAAAAAACAATTTAAAATTTTAACTTTCAACACCCTGTATTTCCGAAACTATCAACTTTCGATTTTCCCATTGTTAATGAATCACCCTGTATATAATGATATACATTATATAAATCGTTGATATACGTATATCCTTCGAACCATGTTGTTAAATTGCTTCATTTGGTAACTTTTATATAAACGATTTTTGGTAAATTGACTTTTTTTACGAGTTAAGAATGAGCTGTTAAATAAATTACTCAACTTTGAGACCACCCGATATGTTGCTTTTTAAAAAGTGTACGGATATTCAAGAGCAATATATTTTTATTATTTGTACGAGTTGCTATTAAAAATTATTTTGAACATATCCTATGAATCAGGGTGTTGCACTATTTCACCGACAAAATTATACAGGATGTTTACAAGGTTGGTAAGGATTTTTGTGGCAAGTAGAATGCATTAATAGTAAGCATGTTAAAAAATCCAACCATTTGACACAGCAAAATGGTGCTTCAAATTAATAATAGGTAATCAAAATCGTTAAAACATATTGGGAACCTCTGGAATCGTCTCCAAGTTAAATACTAGATAAAAAGAGGTGAATAGTTGGGGCCATAGATAACACGCCATTCACTTTTCCTTTCTTTGATTAGTAAGTAGTTTTTTATTCAAGTTCAAGCAAAATTATTAATGAACAACCGTTTAAGTGTAAGTGTAAGTGGGTCCTTTTTGCCTATTACCGTCATCCTATTACCTATCCACTGACTGCCTCTGACAATCCTCTATACCTGACACTCTAATGAACGCCATGATTTTGATACAACATGGCAGGTCCCTCACCTCATCCTCTTGTAACTCTTTGGTACCAAACACTTTATGGTCTTAACCTCCTCAAGGTTGCGCAGTGTCCCATAAGACGGATGGGGGTATTTTCCCTTTTTCCACATTTCGAGCATGAAGAGTCCTCCTCGATTCCTATTAAACTTAAGTATCTCCTTAGCCTGCAATTGCCCCACCATTTGGTTTAAGGCTCTTCGACCAAAGCTCAGCATCCACCTCGTTTTAGATTATTAGGCGTATATATAAAGCTATGGGCCTGCCTACGTCCTCTGTTCATCCTCCTGTTTTGACCTAATAGTTGATAGGCCCATTTATAAACGACCCCATTAATACTACCTTGTGTGATTCCGTTGACTGGCTCAAGAAAAAATTTAACAGCAAAACACCCATATCATTGATTTTGTGATGTCGTTCATCTTATAAAAAATTGCATTCAATAGTTTCTAATTAGTTTTGACATTATTGCAAACAAAATATACTTGTTCAATTTAATTGTGATCAAAATTCAAAATATCTAAGAGAAATCTGATTTTTTATAAGGAAAAACTAAACATTATATGTGTGTAAAAATACCATTTGCAAGACGAAATTCAATTTTTTGAAAGAAAATGTAATATGTGGACACTGAACCATTTTATCTCTTTAGACTAACAGTCGTCAGGTGGGATTCAACCTTTGCTGAAGGTTCTGCATTAATTTACAAGGAAAAAGTGTTTCTGTGATTGTTCATTCTGAAATATTGTTATGGGAACTTTATTTGAACAAAATATATTAATCTATGTATTCATCATTATAATTAATATTTTGAACCTTTACAAAAAATAAACGAAAGAATAGTATGCCACTGCCTAATGATGCATTTATCGCACTAAAAGGTCATTCAACTCTTGAGCACTTTTAAATGGACTGAGAGTAGAATTTTGACAATGGAACATTGCACTACCCTGAATAAATGTCAAATTAATATATTAATACACGAATTTAAAGATTCTGAATTAAATTTATGTTCAAGAGATCTTCACAAGGGAGCTCCTCTACCAAAACCAATCTTATAGATAAATTTGAGAGAGAAGGCAGTTAGGGTTGTTACGAAGCATGTATATCTACAAAAGTTTCTCTGATTCTTTTTGTAGAGTAGGTATATCACATCACAATTATTAAAAATTTATACATAGCTCTATAATAATCACTAACCTGTGCAATGGCTGAAAGAGAAAAGGTAAGTCGTAAGCTAGAACGCCACCTACCTGCAACGGGTGATCTTACTGGTCAATTGATTATCGTCTGTGGTGGTGCCCGTGGTGATGGTGGCGGTGACGACCTAGAACAACAGTTCCCACATTTGAATACAGCTTAACTTCACAAAATAACCTGTACTCAACTGTTTTCATTATTCACTAATTAGGCTGAAAAAAAAAGCCGAATCACTGAAAAATTATCGATTTATCTTGCTACTGGAAACAACTTGTAATATTGCACCTGCAGAAAAAAACATACAAAAGTCTCCCTATAAATATTTAAAGCATTGTTCCGATGTAACTCCAAATTAAAGAATTTCATAAATATACTTTACAATATCGCTTTCAATACAATCATTATGTAAGTTAGTCATATTCCACTATTCATCTCCTTACAATCCTAGTTGCCAACTCGAAAACAATCCAAACAAATATTGAAAAAACTGCGCTGTCACCTTTTGACTCTGAAAAACATTAGTTGGTGTACAATGCAAAGGTTTGCGGAAAATGGAGAAACATTGAACTTATAGAATCTACCTAAAAAATTGGTGCAGAAATCGCAAATAGTTATACCAACCCATCAATGTGCTAACAGATATTTAGTAATTTTCCAAACATTCCGCTTGCTGTTAAAGGAAATTCAAATTAATAAAATAACTAAGAAAAATAAAGCAAAAAATAGAAACGACCCTATTAAAAAGAAATGTACACAAAACACATTGTACTGGAAAAATGCGCAAACATTATATGGAAAAGAATAAAATCAAATGGAGGGAACAAAAGTACAATCGGGACAGAGAGTTTCGCTTGCCTGACACTTTACCACTGCACAACCGAACTTCAACGGCCAAAGTTGAACTATACTTACTTGAGTCTCGGTCAGAATGGTGCTTTCTGTCCCGGTCCCTCTCCCGTTCTCGTTCCTTCTCTCTTTGAGATTCTCGGTCCCTTACATGGTCTTTGTGTGAATCCCTTTCTCTTCTACCATCAACCCTGTCTACAGTACGCGACCTCTTCTCCCTCTCTCTCCTATCCCTCTCTTTCTGCTTCTCCTTGTCTCTGAAAAACCGATGAAACCATTATTTTTTTTCGGACGATGAAGTTTTACTTACCTTTGCTCTGACCGGCTCTTTTCTTTCTCTAGTTCCCGTTCTTTTTCTTTATCTTTTTCTCGTTCACGTTCCCTCTCTTTTTCTCTTTCGCGTTCTCGGTCTCTTTCTCGTCGTCGTTCTCTCTCTCTGTCCCTCTCTTTGTCCCGCCTACTATCGTCTGTACTTGAACTACTTCTTCCGTACTGCCTTTCATCCTTCGCGGCTTTTACCAAGGCACTTACTTCATCCACTGCAGCTTTGAGTCGAGCGAATCCCATATGTTGTTTGCCCATTAAGTGGTCGTCTATTCGTTGTTGGGCATCACCGACTATAAGAAAGGCTCCACACACTTCACAGACTTCCATTTGTTTTTCCTGCGCTGCTGCGAGTTCTGCTGTTGCATTCCAATGACTAAAAGGAAATTACAAATACAGTTTATTCAAAGATATTTTTCATAATTACAAAAAGTTTAAAGAAATATGTTTGTTTACCCATTTTCTATTTGTTTACGCAGTGAGTCTCTTTCTTCCTTCAGTTGATCACAGAGTTTCATCAGTCCTTGAGCTTGTTCTACATTTCCATCAGTTCCGGCTTTTTCAGCTTCGGCTTCCAAATCATTTATCCTTTCGTTTAGTATATTGATTTGTTCTTGATTCTTCTGTGTTTGGGCAGGAGATATGGCCGGCAATTCATTTTTTCCGCTGAGTGCCAATCTTTGTTTACCTTTGACTATCTTTCTTTCAACTTCATTCATCATAGACACACAAAATCGAAGAAAATCCTCTTGATATTGGAGTTTACGATGGTGCGTTGGTTTAGCATTTTGAAACAATTTTCTAACTTCTTCGTCGTGAACTTTCGAGCAGGCTCCTAAATCTGCTCTGGTATTTACAAACAGATCATGAGGGCAGAATTTGGCTAAGAAATATTTACAGTACTAGAAAAAACAAATTATATCAGGTGAAATGTCATTGTTAGGTAATTAATTTTACCTCAGAATCCTCCCAGTTCAGTTCTTTGACTTTTTCGTTAGGTGCCACATTTCTGTTCCGCCCCATTAACTCATCTAAAAGCTGAGCAGCCGCTAATACAGCCATTTTTTTATAAAATCACTAATAAAAACAGATAGAATAGTTTTATCAACTACGAAATCACCAAACAGCAAATTATTAAACAGGAAATATTTAGGGAATAACGTGATAAAGCAGTAATTCTTGGCGTTGTGTTGGTGCTATTGGTTCTACTGTTTAGTTGTTTAGATTACTCGAGAGTAAAAAAGAGTGAGGAATTAGACATTGCAGATTTATAGAGATTGAGAACAAAAGGAGATTTTTTGTCAAATAAATTAAACTTCTACTTACATTTCCAATTACACAAATAATAAAAAAAAAAGAAAACTTTGCCTCAAAAATAGGTCCCATAATTCCATTATCAAACAATCTTTGTCATCTTATAAAGAGACAAATTAACAAACTATTGTGTTCTGTCTGCAACGTCAACGGAACGGAAACGTTAATCTTGTCATCTTGACATCTGTTTAAAAGAGAGGTTATGTTATTTACATCTTATTTAAATAATTGATAAGATATGTCTTGGCCACGAATCTAAATTTTATATGAAAATGCCATCGCAAAAACGATTTTTAAATTTATTCTATAATTTATAACTAACTGTGATATGGTATTTGAAGGTGAAAAATAAAAAAAAATAGTTAATGGAATCAACTTCTGTACATATGAACTTACTCGATGAAGAAGAAATGGTAGCTACAAGAGATTGGAGAAAAGCATTAAGGGCTCAGCCAGCCTACAGAATTGTAAATAGAACTATACGAGGTCAGACACAATTTATTTGTGTAGTTGGTTTTACAGGATTTTTATTATTAGTTATTTTATATTTATTTCCTACAAGAAATTCAGGCAATGTTATGCGTAGTAGTAACTACAATTATACATATCCATTAACTAGGCCTATTAAAACAAATACTATGCATACATTTCGGATAGGTAAGAACTGGAACTAGATATTTATTTTCATACAATTCTTTACCATAGTACAAAACGTGCATATGTTACACAAAATTTTAGGTATTATTGCTGATTTAGATACGAATTCAAAAAGTGAAGCTGAGAAAAATACTTACTATTCCTACTTTAAACAGGGTTATCTCAGTTATAATCCTAAGAAACTTAAAGTTATCATATCATGGGATGCAAAAGAACCTATACAACTAAAAAATAATTTTGCCCTAAAAGGACGAGGCATGGAACTGTCGGAATTGGTTACATTTGATGGACGATTACTGACATTTGAAGACAGGACTGGTCTTGTCTATGAAATTATCAATAACCAAGTCGTTCCATGGGTATTGTTAATCGATGGAGATGGAAAGTATGTTAAATGTGATTAATTGTTCACCAAACTACGAATTAGTTGGTATCTTGCTTTTTAGGAAAGCGAAAGGTTTTAAATCGGAATGGGCAACAGTAAAAAATGAAGTGCTCTATGTTGGTTCGATGGGTAAGGAATGGACGACAGCATCTGGAGAATTTCAGAGTAATGACCCGCAATATATTAAAGCTGTCACTCCAAAAGGTGAGGTAAGTATCACTTAAGTAATAAAAAAGAAAAATAGTGATTTCGTCTATTAAAGATTTCTCACATTAACTGGGTAAATGAGTACAAAAGAATTAGAGAAATTTTGGGAATCTACTGGCCCGGTTACATGATTCATGAAAGTGGCGTTTGGTCAGATAAACATCAAAGATGGTTCTTTTTGCCGCGACGGTGTAGTAAGGAACCATACAATGAATCGTTAGATGAGCACAGAGGTTGTTCTGTGTTGATTTCGGCCAATGCAGATATGTACGATGTTCAAGTTGTACAGGTAACAAAATAGCCTTAAGTTTGAAAAAAAATTGTAATGGTGTTTTTTTATTTACTATTCTAGATTAGAAATTCTAGTCCAACGAAAGGTTTTTCAAGTTTTAAATTTATCCCTACATCAGATGACTTTGTAATAGTAGCATTGAGAACGGAAGAATTAGACGGAAATACGTCCTCTTACATAACAGCTTTCACCATTCACGGAGATATTTTACTAGAAGACACGTATGTCGCAAATGTAAAGTATGAAGGATTTGAATTTATATAGCATTCCGAATTTATAGTTCAATTAAATGTTGTAAAGTAAAAATTGTACATATATTTGTAAATTGTTTTGTAATTAAAGCAATAGTTAATAAGGACGTTAAACTATTTCTGTTTTAAAAATATATATTTTATTATTAGCCGAGTGTTTTTACTTGATTTTAAAGGTACTATGCTAATTCAAATAAATTAATAAATTCTTTCTAAAAATCGAATCACACGAAGTCAGACAATAATGTTCTTCATTCACCAAAAATCTAGATGTAAAAAAGATATCTGCACATAGATTGTTAATTAATGACATTGCGAGAAACAACTACTCTACGGACTACATGCCTCGACTGGTATTGAATTGCTCAGAAATAAAGTAAATAGTTAATAATATTTATCTAAAATTAAAAATGATAACATCCGACATATTGAAATCATTAATTGAATTTTTTAAAATTGCCTTGGAAATGTTATCAATTAAAAAGTAATCCTAAAATAAAATTTAGAAATGATCTTATCTTTCATGTCCATTTGTGTGTGTTGATCTTTGTAAAAGGTAATGTTAGAACAAGGATACGAGATATTTCTTTGAAACATTTATTATTAATCAACAGTTAAATAGGGTTTTCGAAAAAATTTTTTTGAATTTATTTGAATTAGTTTAATAGTTTTAAAATAAAGTAAACATCATTTTTCATTTATACATATTGTTACGATATTGGTTATTTTATTAATAAGTAATTACATTGTATGGTACTTTATCACAGCACTGCGATTACTTTGGATGTTTCATAACAAAATTCTGCTAAATTCATTAGGATCCTGGAAAAGATTGGTCAAAACCCCGAGTGTTTGGCAAAAACCTTGTGTACAGACGATGCCAATTTTTCAAGAGGATTGGTAATTATCATAATTACATATGACCAGAAGAAAATCCACATGCGTTAGACAAAGTTCATTGTCCACAACAATTTTCTCTGAATGTGTGAATGGGAACTCTTGGTGTCCACTTAACTGGCTACAATTTCTGCCACCTCGATTGAATGCTGGCATATACACTCACAAATTTGAAAAGTTGCATCTTGAAGATGTTCCCCTAGGTGTCACAGGTCAGTATTATTTATGCATGATGGGGCTCGTGCTCAAACCTTCCCTCGTGTAAGAGCACAACAATATTTAAATGAAACATGTTTTGCCCTGTTGTAATACTTGGCGTGTCCAAATTCAATTTTTATATGGGACATTTAAAAACTTTGGTAGACACCAATGCAAAATATTCAAAAATTGTAATTTTCTAGGAATTTTTAACCAAATACGTGGATCAATGCAATTTTATGGCTCTGAAGGCTTCTTTCAATTTATTTTTGTTTATTTTTATTGTAAGAAAAGTTATCTCGTGAAGGAGAATCCTGTGTGCACTATATTTGCTTTGAGAGTTGTGGATTTAGGGAAATCAACAAAAACTTTGGTTTTCCTAAAATTTGTCGATGTTTCAACTATATATTTAGTCGTACTAAAGGCTACAACAGATTTTGAAGAACGCTTAAAAAAGAATTAAAATTAGAACGAAGATGGGGGTATTATTAGCAAGAGAACAAGAAGCTGTGAATATGTATAATATGAACTTCTTATCTAGAGACAATATAGTATCTTTTGTATATTCTTTTGCCATAGACCACATATTAAGCACAATTCGTAATATGTTCTAGCCTTAAAAATCACTAAGGGTATAGTCAAAAATTTTGTGAAAAAAGCAGTTTTAGGTAATTGTCCCAAACTCACAACTCTTGAAGCATTTATTACGATTAAGGACATAACTGCTACAATACTATAATCTGTTTTATTTTTTACAAAAACTAAGAACATACCAAATTAGTTTCGAATACATCAAACTGTCTAAAATAGATTTTTAAATGACCATATTGGTCATAGAAGAAAAGTTATGCAATTAATTCTTCTAAGGATAGTAACAAAAGTGCACATAAATTTTGTTTTTGTATCTTTTTCCTTAATTAAAAAATAACCACTTTTGAAAGTTCCCTGCGTGAATTGAATTTTAAGCGAAGAATCATTTACATATAAAAAAAAATCACTGGAATTGTGCATCACAAAAAAAATTAGAAGTGTTCTGGATCGCAATGGGCTACACTGTGTTGTATAATAATTGTAATATATATATTCTGATCCCAAAAATTAACAAAGAGGTAGGAGACTTGTGTGGTAGAGGCAGCACATATATAAATTCATTAAGCCGTGTTTGCACATTGGAAAAAATCATTTGATTCATGTGTTTCCAACAAATTTTGGAGTGCAGGTTCCTAATCGGCTACCCTGTATGTTTACAGTTTTAATGGTACACTATAAAAAGTGGACTTTCCACAATTATTTAGGAATCAGTCACTAAAACGAAAACTATGAAGTTTCGACAATCTACAATTTTAAAGCTGTATTCCATTGAGGATTTTCTTTTTTCTTATCAATATTTTCAGATAATTTCATCTGAGACGCAAAATGAAGTTAACGGGTAAAGCCACTCTAGAATTTTGGAAAAATCGGTTTTTGGATAAGTGGATTAAACAATGCTTTATTATGTGAAGAATAAAGGAAAAATGTTTAAGTGGGGGAAATATTGAGAGCACGAGTTTTTTCTAGGTGGAGCACAACTACTCGCAGCACTCTGCAGAAGTGCTTATTGTAACTTGTGAGAAAAAGCCAAAAAAGGAGGATAAAAAAATATCAATATAGATGGCCAATTATATGGAAAAGGCATTGCTGACTGAAAGTGTATAACGAATTTCTTATGCTGAATGACAACAAAAACTTTAAATGCATTTTTTGAGAAACCACTTTAATTTTAATTGGCCAGACCTCAAAAAAAGTTTTCAAAGAATCGACTTTACAATAACACAAATGATGGAACATCGTAGGGGTTTTTCGACTGTTATTAACAATGTAATGCGACATTTTTTCGTTTTTTATACTTTTTTTTAAATATTCACAAAATTTATTTTAATGTTCACTAAATTCACTTTTTTTAATGTTCACTAAATCAACAATTATTATTTTTTAATTTCAATAGATTTTTTAAATTTCTTTTAGTATTCATATAATATCAGAAAATGAGAAAATGTTTGTTTTCTTGTTCTGACACCATCTTGAAAGGGGTTGGGGCGCAGAAATGAAGCGGGGGTCGTAAGGTCGTGTGTAGTAATAATTTAAGTCGCTGTGAGATGGAATATGCTTTCACAACCCGTAAGATGTACAAAGCTATGAAGCAGACGTTAGAAGGGGGCGGGTTCGTGAAGTCTGGTGGGCTGGGAGTTTACTCGTTGTGGGTTCGAAGGGTGGCGGTCATATGTAGTGATGATTTTAGTGAATGTGGAAAAAAATACATAATCAAATGGTTTCACAACCAGTAAGCAATAAAAAGTCGTAAAAGGTAAGCTTTGGGGGATGAAAGGTTAATGATGGTCACTGAGCGATAATATATAGTTTCACAAGCCGTGAGATGTGCAAAGTCATTTGGCAGGCGTTGTGTTTGAAGGATTGGGGTGGGGGTATAATTCAGGGGCCGAAGGGGCTTGTGTACCAATGGTTTATATCGCTGTGAGATAAAATACAGCATCAAGTGGTTTCATAACCCGTAAAACTGCAGTAAAACCATACCATGCGGGCTTTTGTAGGGGGTGGTATTGCGAGGTTTGGGGGTGGGGGTATAACTATTGGGGTTTAGAAGTCGTGTGAGGTGATGGTCTAAGTGGCTGAAATACATGATCAAATGGGTTCACAACTAGTAAGAAGTAATAAGCTACACAGCTGGCTTTGATAGGTGCGAAAGTGGGAAGTCTTGAGCCTAGTGATGGTGTGGGTAGTTGTAGATTCCACTACAGTAGTAAAATATTTCGGTTAGGCAATTCACCAATATAGCTTGTTACGTGCTTCCCCGACCTTTGGGGGGTTGGGGGCGGTTTTAAAGCTTCGTGCCCATTGAGACTTTTGATCGACGTGTTGTGAACTATCATTTTGTAAAGTTTCAAAAAAATTGGCTGAAACCCATTTTTCATAAAAAACGTGCGAGGTCCTTTCCGAAAATCACCTATTCCCAATCACTAGGTTAGCGTTACCCCTTAAGAAGAAACACAAAATCAACAAAAGTCATTTATTTCACCTTAAAATAATATAAATAAATTGAATACAAACAATACTGCAGTTTCTGATACAAAACTGAATATCGTTTTACATTTATCCCATACTAAAGCCTAATTTTAAACAATATACAAAATATACATCATGCAAAGGAAAGTAGTACAGTATATTATACAATATAGTAGGTTAGTTATTAATTAAAAATATGTATTGGGTTGGGTACATAAGAATAGAATACATTTTAAAAAGTACAATATGCAAATATTTTTTACCTTAAAAATAAAGAATATATATACATGATAAAAAATAAATCAATAGTCACTGCCGAAAAATATAAATTTTTTCTACACCCCTAAAATGCTTATAGTACATTAATTGAAATCTACATAAAGCACAGTGATTAATTCCTTTTTAGTTTGAGCCCTAACAATTAAACGTTTAGACGGGCAATAACTTTGGCAACAACAGTTAATAATGCCACACAGTCCTAGAATAAACATATTCTACATTAGTGCCTTGGGAGAAACGTTTCATGACAACTTTACAAACAATTAAATTTGTTCTGGTCTGTACACCCTTCGACAATATTGTGCAAAACTATGACGCGGCTTAGCAACCTCCAAAATAGAGAGTGAAATAATAATTCAACAATATGAGCAAGGGAAATCGATAAAAAATTGCAAGTAGAATTGGAGGGAGATATAATTAAAACACACAGAACAAACTCAGAATGTAGCGTTCACAGAAAGAGTTCTGGTCATCCTCCAAGAGACAAAAAGGGCACAAAGTGCCAAAAAAAGGGCTACTGTGAGAGAAATTGCCGCGGTGTAAAACTAAGAAACAGTTGTTAGCATATGTCGTCAGCATATACATCACTCTGATTACAGTTTTTACAAGATAAGTATGATAAGAGACAAAAGTTAATCGGATTCAAAATTAAATCGCAACTTTGTGTTTATGCTAACAAGAGGAAAACTACTGCCAACGGAACTCCAGAAGAAGCAAAAGAAATTTTCACTCCAAAAGTTTGTAGATCCTTAGTTAGCACTGGTTCAACCGTTGTTTTTTAACAATCATTATTTACATAGTTAAAGCGAATTGGAAAACTTTCTTTAAAAATTGCATCAAATTTACATTAAATAATGTGCCGTCCAAACATTTAATTGTAAGGGTTCGAACTTCCAGTTACTATTAAAAATTTACAAATGTCAAATGTCAATTAAGTTAGGTTAGAATACTTGACAGTTGACAGTAGCTGTTTTATTTACGTAAGATGTCACTTAATTGCCCAATCAGCATTAAGAATAGCTAAGAACTCAAGTAAATAAAACAAGGCTACCAACTGCAACTTACATTTGTAAATTTATAGAAGGAACCGTCAGTTACAGACAGCATGGTAATTTGAACACGATTTTTTTTTATAACTGTAGCAATTAATAGAAAATAAATAAATTTTTGAAAATTGTTTTAGAAACCAAGTGGGTTAACTGTAACATCGGCATATATATTTACGAGCGACATCTCATCATTTTCCTGTAAAACAAGTTACCTCGTTCAACGATTCATCTTCATCCTCCTAAGTACTATTAGTAGGCAATTTCATAAAGCAGATACCTATAAGCTAGGGTGTCACACCTAACCTATACACTATTATATACTGTACTACTTTAATCCTAAGGCCGTCGACATCTGTTCGTATACGGTCCAGGCCATTGCGGCCATCAACGTACGTCTCAGCATTCTGGGCACCATTCCCTTGAAATAACCCTGCATTCCATATTTGCCGTGGACGTACACCACCACGGACCACAACCCGTTAAATTTAGTCGGGTAGAGTTGCATTTTTGTCTTCAGGACGTCGGCCGGTTGAGTGACAACGGAGGCGAGTATGCCCGCAGACACGCCACACGTGAAGTGAATTGGAGATGCATACGGGGTGTTCCACATTTCTGTAACAAGGATATTTTTTCATATAAATAAATTATATACAAGGGTTGTAGTCGCTTATCAGTGTTGCCCGTTGCTTTGTTTTATTATTAAATACTAACTAATATTAGTTACTCCTTTTGTTAATCAAATTTTTTGTTAATTATTAAAGAGACTATGTGAGTGTGTAATGCCTACCTTCTGGGATCATCAGTTTGGCTTGTGTGTAGAACATGAGATACAAGCCGGAGAAAGGTGCATCCCTGAATAATGTGGGTACTAGACCGCATGTCATTCCCCTAATTCCTTCAGTGCGGTATATCTCCTTCAAAGCATCACCGATGCCTTGATATCCATAAACCCCACTCTCCACTCTGAAAATCAAACAAAAGAAATTACAAAAACTGCCATTCATCCACAATATCATTTAAATTTTTTTTTATATGGAAATATACAAATTGCTGTTGAAGAAATCTATTTACCTGGTCTTAACAACAGTAATGGGTATCAAGGCGGCGCCACTCATACAGCGCGCTATCATACCGATAGCTACTGATTCTAGTGGGCTGGGTGTCTTGTCAGGGAAGTTATGAGTCTTGATGTAGTCCACAGAACAAAAATAAAGACCCACTCCTGGTACGCAGCGGGTTAACGACTGAAATAAAAAAATACTAGGTATAGCTTATTGGCATATTTCGTACATCAAAATGCTATTAACCAGAAAACGATGCAAAGAAGTGAGGAATAAACAATAAATTTTAAAATAATTAGAAAAAGTGTGATTTTCTATAGTAAATGTGACTCATTTTTTTTTGTTATCCTCAGGAACACTTTCCCCAAGAAAAGATGAAAGTAAAAAGTAAATTTATAGTCTCACTTCATTGTTTATACTTTAGGTAAAATGTTCTTCAGAATAGACAAAAAAAAAACAATGGCGTGAGACATGCATAATATTTCCGTAACAAGTAAAATTAAATCCCACAATATAATATGACGTGCACAAAATCATATTACTAAAGTGTTACATACATATATTTTTTCTAATTTTGTCAAAAATTACACAGACCAACAAAATTTAACTTTTTTTTGGAAGCAGAAACTGGAATATATATTTCCGAAGGATTTAGGTGCGCTGAATCCGAATCTGGCAGCAGAATAGCTCTATCACATCAGGTTTTTGAGATATCCTAACCTAAAAGTGCAAAAAACACTGTTTTTCGTCATATTTGAGGTTATGTAGTAATGCCATCTATTCTTTTTCAAAAAACTAATGCATTGAATCTAAAAGTACAAGGCTCCCTCCTTCGAATGCCGTTGAGTTTGTTCAAATATATTTTTTTTTTCGTTGAGATATCACATGTTGAAATTTTTAAGTTTCTCAGTTTCTTAATATGCGAAAATCTACTTAGGATCCCTTAGACATCAAGCAGTCGATTGCAATTCAGAAACTTCATACCCATACGGTTTGTGGATTTGGAGTTGGTGGGCTTGGGGTTTGTAAGCTTGAAGTATGTAGGTTCGGGTTTTGTGGGATTGGGGTTTGTGGGTTTAGGGTTTGTGGATTTGGAGTTTGTGAGTTTGAGTTCATATGTACTGAAGGTTTCTGAGTATGAAGTTTCTGAACTTCAATCAACTGTTTGACGTCTAAGGAATCCTTAGTAGATTTTCGCATATTAAGAAACTGATCAACTTAGAAATTTCAACATGTGATGTCTCAACGAAAAAAAAGACATTTGAGCAAACTCAACTGCATTCAAAAGAGAGAGTCTTGGACTTTTAAATTATATGTATTTTTTTTTTTTTTTTTTTGAAAAAGAATAGATGGCATTACTACATAACCTCAAATATGACGAAAAACACTGTTTTTGCACTTTTAAGTTAGGATATCTCAAAAACCTCATGTGATGGAGCAATTCTGCGGCAGATTCGGATTCAGCGCACCAAAATCCTTTGGGAATGCATATTAGTGTGTCTGCTTCTTGTCCCTTGACCTGTGTTATTAGTATTAAAATTTAATTTTTAGTCTATTAAATCAACTAAAATTTTGTAACTAACAATGAAAAATAAAACCTGCTGAACACTTGCTGTGATTCTAAAAAATTATTACAATACATCAAACATGTTTTATGTCGATTTCGATGCAGCTTGCAGTTTTATCAACTCATTTCGGGACAAAAAGTGTCACTGGTTACGTTCACAAATACTTCTTATGCTCAATTATTTCCACTATAATCGGACAGAATTGAATCTGCGAAGTTTTTGAAGACGTAAAACCATGACATCTAAAAATGATACTAAACAAAGAAACTGACACGAAGCTAAATTATTAAGATCAGAATGGAAAAATTTAATGTACACCCCAACCAAAAATCTCCATTTTTATTACTTTGCCAGCTTGTTGAGTTTGTTGTGCAAAAGCAGACTCATTCAAAGAAACACTACTATTTTAGCCACCATACAGAGTGTCGCGCTTAAATGTGATACAAGCCTGTAGCTTCTTTATTTTTTGAGCGATTTAAAACAAAATTTTTTTAGAATGTAGGATAAAAAAAAACAAACTGTAATGCTGCTGTTTTTATTAATGCAATTCACTGCCAACTAGGACGCGTTTTTGTTTTACTTCAAAACAGCTAATTGGTATTAGCGATTTTTTATTTCAAAAAACAGATTACGTATTCTCATTCAGCATCCCTAAAAATGTCTTATCACCAAGTTTCATCAAATTCGATACATCCTCAGACGAGCACTAGTTGGCCGATTATTACAATAGTAAAATACAGCAGTATCACAGCTAAATAGAGTTTTTTACCCTACATTCCGAAATAAAAATTTTTGAAATCGTCCAAAAAATAAAAATTACAAGCTTGTATTGCATTTCACGACATCATGGAATGCTCGCCTGAAGATGTATTGAATTTGATGAAACTTGGTGGTAAGACGTTTTAAGGGATGCTGACTGAGAATACGTAATCTGTTTTTTTGGAAAAAAAATCGCTAATACCAATCAACTGTTTTGATGTCAATTAAACACGTCCCTAGTTAGTCGTGAATTGCATTAATAAATCCAGCAATACCACAGTTAGATAGTTTTTTTTACCCTACATTCCCAAATAAAAATTTTTGAAATCGGCCAAAAAATAAAGAAGTTACAGGCTTGTATCATATTGAAGTGCGACACCCTGTACTTTATATTTTTGAATAGTGGCTGCATAAAAAGTATTTAAATGGCATATTATGGGAATTCAATTTTTTTTATAGTTTGTTTAATGTAAGAAACAACTTTTTAAATAACATAAAATATGTTTAATGATATTTTTAATTGAAAAACAGTATCACCTTGAAGTGATAAGTCTCTATAGACATAATATTAAACTACAACAAATTTATCCAACATTTTTCTTATAATTCTTTGTTTATGTGATCCACATGCCATAATCTAAATGTCAGTGCAATTCTTTAACTTTTTTTTAATACAAGGACCATGATAAGTGGTCAGGATGCTACAACCAGAACATTTTTATTGTACTAATAAGCTGTTTATACATATTAATGATAAAAACCTGATAAGCCTTTTCTCGATCTTATTTTACATGTCTTCGAAGCATGACCAATTCCAGTAAATTGAAAATGTCTTTATACGCATAAATTTTGTTATCAATGTTCACTTAGAATATTAATATGATTGACTTTTTTTTATCTAAAATAGTCTTCCGATCCAAGAAATAGTGATATAATAGTTCAAGCAAAATAATCATAACGATATTAATAAAGATAAAAAAGTTCCAGGTTCAGATTTATTACATATTTCGATATTAGCGCATATTTTAAAGTAATTAAAGGTTAAGGTTAAATAAACACGTAACAACAAAATAAATATGAATCAAAATAAATACGTATTTATCGCATTCACTAGTATGTGATGATAGAAATAATTGAGATATTTGCTAATGATATATATCGTCTTTAAGTAAGATATTTTTAATATACTTACTGGCATCATTCCTCGCCATAGTCCACGGACATGCTCTTGTTGTAGAATATTTGTGAAAATAGCCACCATGCTAAGCGCGCCATGACGACCACTGAAAAATAAATAGTTTATTAAGATTTTTAGCTATAAAGTTAAAAAATATTCGTCATACAAACGTAAACAAAAAAAAATTAACAGCTTTGCTTACTTGATAACGGTAGTTGTGGGATTTTGTAACCGTGTCTTTACTAAGTCCAAGGGCTGGAACAGGACGGTGGAAAAAGTCCCAGAGAAGGACCCAGCTAAAAAGGCTTTGAGTACAGGATACTGAAAAGAATAAAATTGTTAGTTGGTTTGTCAAATTATTTAGGATCTGCAAAAATATGGTTTTTGAAACTTACACTTGTAACGATATCCATATTTAAGTACAAAAAATAGCTCAGTCTCCAATAGGTAAGTCTTGAAATTATTTTTCTCTCCTAAATTATATTTCACGAAAATATTCGGCGGATTGTATTTTAGTACAAATAGGTACTAAATACAATGGAACTCTAGAAGGTATCAGAGTAGTCGGAATAGTAGATGGGGTTCACACGGAATTTCTTAACCACGGTCATATTTTGAGCTCTTAAGTACTGCATTTATATAAAATTAATAAACACTAACACAAAGAAAAAAATTAAAAAGGAAAAACAAAAACTGGGACTGTAGTTTTGAGACACTTTGCAAACTGAATTCTCTAGAAATTTGTAATCGATAGCAGCAGCAAGTGCCACAGCACACTTCGGACGTGGAGTTCTATAAACGGCTCCAATTAGCAATGTGCTTTTATATACACTGGAGGAAGGTCAGCTGTGATAACATTTTAACTTTATCCATATTATTATTTTAGACCCCCAGTGTTGATAATATTTATTAAATATTAGCTGGCTAACACAAGCACAATCTTCAACATTTATATAGAGTGGTTAAAATAAATACAAGAGAAAAGCATTCCTAAGGGTTTCTTATCATGGGGAATAATAATTGATCTCACAATTTTCTATAAGTATGACCAGTATTTTACAATGCCAAAAAAATTCAAGTTTTACATACCTCTTTATTACTATTTTCTTTACTTTTACACATATTAGTTGTAAAGTTGTTTTTATACCGATGCAAATTGAAAATGTTTTTTTAAGTGTTTGATTACACATAAAAAATCAATATATTTCATTTGTAGATATATGTTCATTTTATTTTCTATAAATAAAAGTATAAACTGACAAATTTTCATGAACAATGAGTAATATATCGTTATCAAATTGCAAAATTTAATGTAATTGCATTTGATAAACGTGAATTTAAAAGGTAAACATGGTTATCCATATAAGGGCTGCAAAAACATTGATTGAAAATATGTGTGAGCAATATTTATCCTTTATATTAAAATCCTTAAATATTAAAAAATATATTAACAAAAGTAACTCATGGAATTGATTGTTGAAAAATTTGCAAGTGTCCTACAGCATTACTGATCCCCAGGTCATGGCTAGTATCCAAAAACCAAATACTTAATTAAAAATGACCTTAGCAAACTAATTACGCCCTCCAGACTGTTCCAATCTAAGAGATAAAAGGCGATAAATTGTGCACACTGACTAGGCGTTCGACTTCATATTTTGCTCTCTCTGTATTGACCGTTGACCTAAATTTGTTTATCTAAACGCTTCCCAATTTACTTACATCTTCCAAAATAGCTTTTCTGTTAGTCTTATGATTTGCTTGACCCCCTTGAGGGGCTATCAGACCATGTTTAACCTCTTCGATAATTTCTATTTGCATTAGATATCTTATATACAATCACTTTAACAGTATTATACATGGAAAATCGGCGCGGCATATAATTTTCTACATATTATTTTCATATAATTGTTTTTTAATTGATTTGCATAACGATAAGGAAGTGTACATAATTTATTTTGATTACGGCAAATGAAAAGTCAACTAATGTCAAGGTTAATGGTTATATCTACCTGACAGTTCTCGTTAGTTAAAATTGTCAAATGCATTCGTTTGTACGGGATATAAATTCCACTATTCACTCAAAGCACTAGAAAAAGGTAAAGAATAAATAAAATTGTAAAGTTAAAAAGTATCTTTTATACCTACTGTCTCCGTTATTTCGAAATCAAGAAAATTATCTTATCTAGCAGCAGGTGTTAAAAAAAGCTGTACCTATATGAAAAACTAAGATTATTGTTAATTTTAAAATTTGATAATGCGATAGGTTTTCTATGCACCTACTTTCATTTTATTTCCATTCAGCACATGGCAATTTAAATGTTTTGCGTTAGCTACAAGATCGATGAACAAACCTTTGAGCATTGCTCAAGACCACGTTTTTTTAATATGAAACATTAGCAATCGATTGACCCTTACATATTTGTGCTACAAAAGACAATAACGGGTCTAGTGGAAACAACATTAAAAAAATCCATCTTGCCTCATACCGACTTTGTTTTTGAGAAGATAAGGTCGTGTCAAAAGTCAATTATTGATGTCTGCAGGGGGTCTTCTTATCACTATCACGGGAAAGGCTAAAGTGTACACAAATAAACTGATAAGACTGTAAATGGAATGGAGAAGTAAGTACTCGGCCTTCGAATATTTATTTATTTAGGGCGTTAGTGGCGCTTTATTCTCTGACGATGCATAGGGCAGATTTGAAATATGTTGGCCCCAAGTAAGTATAGGTCCCAAAAAAATGTAGTTTCTTTTATTCTACGGATAAACCGGGGTTAAAAATTGGTTTCTTCGCAACTGATTTACCTACTAACAGCAATTTTACACAAAGAAATTAATAATAAATTTAATGCCCTTAAATTAATTGTTATCCGTAATACCCATAGATTTAGTAGTATATGGATGGAGTCAAAGCTCACATTTTGCGCATTTTAGCTGTTCCATGCCCTAAGTCACGTGACCCTAGAAGTTTCATCCCACTTTACATGTTGTCCCCTGCCCTCTCTCTCTACATTCAATCCATAGTGTACTATATTAGATCTATGGTAATACCATAGACCTTAGTTTACTAGGTCTACGGGTAATACCTAATACCTATACAAAACTGTCAACAATGTGTTGTTAATACAAGAAAAACAATAGAAATGAATATCAAAAAAATATATAAATTCAACAAAAATAAAAAACATAATCTTCTCGGATTTTTTGAAAATTTATCGACCACTTTATTAATAAAATCTTTTTTAAAATATGGAAATGTATTACTTTTAACATAAAATTTTATATTTTTAAATTCTTTTGTCAACAAATATTTATACTAATTTATTACAATAGTTTTTTAAAACAATAAAGTAGTGTACCTATTAATTTCCATATTAAAGTTTAATTAAATAAAATAATTTATTAAAAATTTCCAACCTAATATTTTTTTAGCTGTCAAATCTATGGTTTACATATTTCTATCGCACTTTTTTTATAAAGAGTGATACGTGAACTGGAAATTACGATTACAATTTTTTCTAATTAAAAAAAATAACTAATCTCAACTTATTCAAGAAAATGTAGGTATTCATTTTCAATTTGTCTTTATTTACTGACTTGCTTGCAAAGTTGGTTATAATAGCTGTTTTTGTTTAAAAAAAATTCAAATTCGCGACGTTTAAAACTATGTCAAAACAAACTGTTTATAAGTAAATTGATGAATTAATTCACGATAAACTTCGTGAATTTATTCATGAATAAATTAATGCTCAATGTAAATATCTATTACACAGCTTCTTTATGAAACGACTTCATGAATTAATTCTTGAAGAAATTTAAAACGGTTTGTTCCAGAATAAAATTTGGAGACAGTCATATAATTCGGTATGGTTCTACTTAGATTTTGGGTACTTTCAACTTTTGAAACTTTTTACCCAATAAATTTTGTATCTATGAAAAATTAAAAAAAAAAAACAGACAATTCGACCCTCACAAATTATTGTTCAAAATCTGTTATTTATTGCCTAAATTGTTTCCAAATTTAAGACGAAAAATGGTAATAAATCTCAATTAAATACATACCCACTATTTTATGTTATAACAAAACAGCAATTTAAAAAAATGCACACGTGTAAAAATATCAAGAAACAGTAAGACATTTGTCGTAAAATCGTTAAAAACTCATAGGCAATCATCATTCAGGCAATGCTTAATATCATTTTCTAATATTTTTAAAATAGAAATTTTTTATGATTTTTTGGGTAAACTATAAAATAGTGTGTATACATACCTGTCTTACGTCCATGTTAAAAAATTATATTTTTTTTAGATTTGTGGCATTTAGTATACTAAAACAAATAACATGTATTACTAAATTTTTAGTTTAAATCTATTATTCCAAATACACGTAATACTGCATCAACTTTTTATCAAATTTACGAGTATGAGCTAATATTATTTTTCTTTGCAGGAGGTATAAGGTCATCGCATAAAATACAGGTCATAGAAAAAAGGTCAAGACCTCACACACTCTTTCTCTAAATATAAAGAAACAGTATTTTTTTAAAAACTAAATCATTGGTACATCATCTAAGTATCTGTTGTAATACTTACCATAAGTATGAAAATATCTACATTCCTGATTAAGATGTTTTGCAAACAGCTGAGTAAAGAACCAAAAATAACACTACAATAACAAATTCCTTTAAAATCGATTAATCAATATATTTTCACATATGTATTTTGTTTTTTTTTGTTATTTCAGGCCAATATAGCCATTGGAAATGAGTTACAAAATTCTACGTCATAAATATTGCATTTCGCAACAATTGGGTTTTGTGATAGCTTCACAACATTCATTGAACTTATAATCAAACAGGCAACAATTGGGGGTCGGTTCTCTACCTATTTCTGATAATTGCGTGTAAAAATTTAAACGTACAAAAAAGTTATAGAAGAATATTCACAATGGGTTGTAGTAAAATGAACGCCCTGAGTGATTTAACCTAATAGGAACATAATCACTGCATACTTCATGAAGAGAAACTAAGCAGCAGCAAATTTTGCTCAGTTCGGTTAACTATGGGTTCTGAGTTAAAGAGAAAATAAGAAATAAAAAAATAAACTAACACCCTTTAACTTTTTTGCGTAATTTTTTTGTTAAAACAAGTTTGGTTAAGTCGACACCATTTGGGTTCTAGATTATACTCTTGAGGTATGTAATATTTGCTAGGTGGCACCCAGTATATATGCAAATGCAAAGCTCAGACTTTCTAAAATGCTTAATTCAATAAAGTTTTACTACAGTATTAACAAAAACAAACTTAAACGCTGTTCGGAGATCAAAGATTTAATAACCTTAAGGGAGTGGTACATTTGACACTAATTTAATATAATGCGTAACTTTAGATATTTTTGTATTTTTTCTTTGTAATCCAAGTTTTTTATTGTGTTTTTCCACCTTCAATTATAAATTTTACTGTAACTGGATGAAAACCTGTTGGAAATCAATGTAATTAATTATTTTTATTAAACAATGCGTCACCCAACTGTACCCTGAAATTCATTTATCGTCATTACGTTCTCAGTAAAACAAATTTTCGAGGGGTATTTTTAGAACAACCCACGTATATGCATCCCCTACTGAGAAGGTGCAAATCAATACGCTACATAACGCAACCGCGGCAAATATTTGACAACCCTGTCAAACACAGTCCCTTTTTAAAACACAAGCAAATTCCAGTGAAACCACACCATCCTTAGTGAGCTCGGCCCTCAACTATTAGTTACAATCTAAAAAAAGTCCGTAAACAAAGTGCAAAAGATGGTACTATCAAGAAAACTATTCAATTTGAAATCGCACATTAGTGAACATATGACAAAGATGTAATTTAAAAAATCATATTTTTTGAAATGGCAAGTTGTAATGATAACGTACCTGAAAATAGCGGCCCATCGGAAACTGACAACAAAAATAAAGTGCCTGAATGGATTTTAGCTAAACAAGGGATTAATCTAATTATAAATAATAATAGCACAGATGCGAAAAATCTATTTTTGCAGTATCCGGACAGTTTAGTTATGTTTGCGGGATATTCCTTCGCAATGTTTATGGTAAGTGGATACAAATATTATGAGCAATTTTATCTGCTGTACTTTTTAATTATTTTTTAATTAAGATGTGGTAGACTTTGTTTAACAATTGTGAATCAGGATATGAAGCTTTATAAATTTAGCCTGTTCTAAATATGTATTTTTTTTGTGTAACTTTTAAGATAACTGCAGTTTTATTCACTCAAATTTTGAAAAGAGGATTTTATCAATAATAAAAGTTGTTGACTGTACAGGGTGTTAATAATATATTGCGCTAAACTTTAATTATGAATAATTTCGCTAATCTATTCTATCTAGTTTCTATTAAAATGTGTCGGGAAATGCTTCGTTTTCGAAAGATTTAAAAACTAATAAATTTCGTGAATTTATCATAATGCATAAGGAGGATTTAATTTTAAAATTAAATTACCTGTACTAGAATCTTTCTGTGTAATATTACGAATAATATGTTCTTTAGCGAAATGTAAATAAAAATTTTTAACGGAACAAAACTATCGCGGGGAGTTTACCGATTACTGTTTTCTTGACACAAGAAATGCAATAAATACTGCTCCTTAACCCACATCCAAAAAAACTTCCGCCTAACCTCTAACAACTGATTTAATCCACGGAAATTGTGTAAGGTTTTAGAATTAACACGTATTATATACACAGCAGTTATATGTAAATAATAATTAAATTAAACTAACCACAATGCGTACATCTATTTGTTAAAATTAGAGACTTAATACCACAAGTAGTGACGCCACAAAACAAAAGAGCATCAGATTTGAGGCCTTGTTTAATAGGTATGTGGTAATGGTTACGGTCAATTTTTTTCTGAAATTTCCTTTTTGTAAACGATAATTTTGAGAAGCTATAGAACACTTCATCTGTCAGTTCATCAAAAAATATTTTCTGGGATTGCTACCCAGTTAGCCGATCACTTCCTACATCGCAGTGACCGTTGTAGTGTATTAATAAGTGATTTTCCTTGTTCACTGCATGGTATGTCCGACTGTTATCCTTGAAAATAAAAATTTGCCGTATGTCAAATGAGATATGTCAAAAGATAAAATTGTAAATTACGCAATTGCTGCGTTCGAGTTTACCAAAATGGTATTTGTAGTAACAGCAAACACGGCCATAAAATTAGCTGGCGAAGGGAAGAAAGAGATTATCAAGCAATACACGGAGTACAATCAGAAGGCAGGTCGTCTCAAATCCCAGTCCATAGCGGCAAAAAGTCAAGTACCTCCAAGCAAGCCAGCTAAAAAGGCAGATCAACTTTTGGGTATTTCCAAGATACTTCCGCCAAAAAGTACTCCAGATCCCAAGAAAAAGTGATCAGTGATATGTTTTTAGTTAATGTAACTTAGACATTGAAATAAATTTTTATGTAGTAATTCGTGTGTTATACAATGAAACATCATTGAGGGTAATGTTAATAAGAAAATTAACTACAGTATTTGAACGAGCGTTTTAGAGTATATTGAAAATAAATCACTAAAATTATTTTTTCATACATACATATCGTATATTGTACAAAAAAAACACTAGATATTAATACCAAAAGCATTGAGTTTGAATTGCTTTCAGTGTCAAAATCTGTTGAATAATTAAAAATAGTATCAGTAATTATTTCTTTCTACAACTCATAGATAAATGGAAGCGAAGTATACCTATTAATTATAAAAAAAAGATTATCTTTATCATCAAGGATCTGTATAACGAACACAAAAAATACCTACAAGAACTAATTGAAGACTTCTGCGTTTGAAAAAATTAATTCTTCCTGTTTTCATTTGGACTATATGACGATAAACCTACACTATAAATACTAGCTGACTCATGAAAGGTCAGAGATAAATAATAATTTGGCACTTCGCCAAAACATGGACAGTAGGTCCGCATTTTATGCGGTTCGATATCCTTGAATCTTCTGGGAATAGCGTGAAGAGTGAAATATCGACATCGTATGATAAAATTTGCTGCAGGGAGAAATTTACTTACGAGTAGTACACTCACACTACTAAAGTAAATAAAAAGATTTTCGCTAAATTGACCAGATTCAGCGGATCTACGTCCTTCTTTTTGGAATCACGACCTCAAAAAGGATATTTATTAGTTTCATTGATGTCAGGATTACATGTTAATTTTATATTGTAGCAAACTTAAGTTCATTCTCTTATAATGGGTGATCCACGTGACCTCAGGTGATTCCGAATAGTGTTTACATTAGTTTTTCAAGTGTCAAAAATGGCTTACGTGTATAGCAACTCGGAATTGATGGAAATCGTTAAAACGTCAACAAGGCTAAACCGATGACGTGGCAACCTGCCCAAAAATTGTTAAACCAGATCGTCTCTTATTTCCAATACACGTCAACATAAATAATTTGTTTTCTTTTAGGATGCGTTGATGAGCTTCGAAGAAGACAAACTTAATCTAGCCATTTCAACCCTAAAGGACGTGGAGAAGAGATGCGTGGCAGAGACAGGTTGGCTCAGGCAGATGATACCAAGAGTTTTTGGTAGAAGTGAACCTCCCAAGCCGCTTGCCGAGCAATTGGAAACCCAGATCATCCTAGCGGACTCCCAAGTATGCATAGGAATACTGACGTTTCTGCAGCAGGACTTTTCAGGATATTTCAAGGCGGGATGGGTACTGAGGAAAGCCTGGAAGGTGTATCAGAAGGTTTATAAGGAAATTCTGGCGTTGTATACGGAGCATATTGGAGAGCTTCATCTACCAGGTAATATGAGGGAAATGGTTTACATGCAAAGAAATTCTACATTGCAGTATAAACTAATGCAAAAAAAAATAAAGGGTCAAGATTTTCCGAAAATTTTCCATAATTTTTGACAGACTGTATTTAGGTGAAAAATGGTCGTATCGGGAATTTAAAATAAGCGTTTTGAAGCTCTAACATTGTAGTTTTCAGATCTTTCGGTCGAAATTTTTTAGTAGCTACGGTTATCATGCAATTCTAAGAAATAGCTCGACAAACAATTTTGCACATTTTTTTTTCACGGAGTTGGAAAAATACTGTACTGTACGACCATATTTGTCGGCACGATATCGATGATTGAAGACAAAAGAATCCTTTTCCATTAAAAGTCCGATATTTCGAGGAAAAATTGTCGTATTAAAATTAAAAAAAAAGGAAATTGAAGCTGAATAGACAAGCTATCTGGTCCATGCAATGGTTTAGCTGAAAAAAAATTTTCCCAGTCCGTAAACTTGATCGATGATAACCGTAACTAAAAAATTTCGACCGAAAAATCTAAAAACTAGAATCTTAGAGCTTCAAAATGTTTTTTTTAATTTCCAATACGACCATTTTTCACCTAAATACAGTCTGTCAAAAATCACGGAAAAATTTCGGAAACTCTTCTGACCCTTTAATTGTTTGCATTAGTTTTGTATAACATTGATTGTAATTGATATATCCTCATATAAAAACACTTAAATTATTAAATTAAAATGATCTTTATGTAACTTCCATGTCCTATAAATGGTCTTTGTGGATTACAATGGTAGTCAAAGATTTCGAATTTGTGTACAATATGTAGAATGTGAGAAACTTTAAAATATTTAATTGAAACTCAAAATGCAGTTACAATCGCAGATTCAAGATACCAATTTGTTTCATGAGCTCAAATGCCACAATACTATTTTACTAATGCGTTACAAAGGAATTTATGCTGATGCTGAAAATATATTACTGAAAGAATCTATGGCAGGCTGCTAGCAATTGAAGTTTTTGTCTACAATGATATTAATATCATTACTTAAGTAACAAATGACGAAGGATATGGTGATAAAATAGTATAACATCAAATGAGTTATATCAAAAGAAAGATTGAAATTATAAGTTTACGACAAGCATGATTTTTTTAAAAAGTAAAGTCCAGGTAGTCTGTTATTTTTCAATAATCATCCTATTCTGAGACGCATTACACGACTACTGTTGTTATAATAGTGAATAAAATATCTAAAATGTTTGGGCCTCTGGCTCGAAGGATGTACATTGACCGAAGGCATTGTTATCCTATAACACCCGTGCCGCCTTTAATGAAATCTGTTATTTTAAGCGATAATTTTGTTACATCTAGCTGGTGTGATATTTGTTTGATATTTAATCTGAGTTGATAACGTGTGTTGAAAATTTTATTATTTAATTTAGTGAATTGGTTTATTTCCATGGTTATACGTTTTTAACTTATGACATTATAAACAGGGTGTTGTGGAAATAAGTGGAAAACATTTAGAGGGTGATAAAACATAAAAAATAAGATCATGCACTTAGGTATTGTCTTTTGATTTTGAGATTCAGGGCATCAAAAATAATAAGAGTATAATTTTAGCTAGGTATATATTTTTCAAGAAGCTTTGTACTCGAATTTCATTGGGAATGTTATTAGTTTGACATTTTATGGCGTAACTATTTTAAAGTTAAGTTTTTTATAGTATATATCTTGTATTTAGAATATAAAATTTCATAAAGCAATACAAGTAACATTTATTGACGTCAATACAGGATTTAATGTCAAACTAATGTCATACCTGCTGCTTATGTAAAAAAATCGAATTAAATAGCAGACTGGAGCGTTGCGCTATGAAAATAACATCACGCTCTTCTACTATCTGGCACTTTCCGTGCACCTAAACCACTACACTATAGGTCCCATAGCGAGCGCGCGTGATAGAAATATATTTGCGCGTTTACCGGTCTATGAATAAATATCATATTGTTAGAATATGACAGAAGACCAAAAAAATTAAACCAACAAAGAATATTAGAAGGACATCGCTATATATTTTTTTATAAAATAAATATCTACAGTTGATGCGAATTATATAATTATATCATTTTTAAACTAATGAGAAGAATTGTCCATTTTTTATTGCTCTCGTCGAGATAAGGCATAATTTATTATGTTATTCAAACCACCAAATCATTAAATTTGCAAAAAATTATAGCGTATCTCAGCTAAGGACGTTAATGTTATCAGCAGTTGCGTATTTAGAACGCCTCTACGATAAATATTTGTGAGGTAATGCGACTTACCACACTGCTACTTACATGAAAAAGATCCTGTTATATGTTGGACAAAATTATCTACAATCACAAAATTCTAGATAATTTTGTTTTATACACGATATAATTTACTACATAGTGTATAGAAATTAAAATATTTTTAGAAAAACCAGCTTAATACGTTCCGTATGTCTTTTGTCTTAATTTTTTAAATATACATTTAGCATGAAAATACAGGGTGTTCAATAAGTATCTGCTTAACTATCGGGAGCATATAGAGGTAAAAAAACATTACCTCTCGCTATAATTTTTTTGTTTAAAAAATATGATCTTTATATTTTAAAAAATGAAAGGTTTTTATTTTTTTACAAATTAGTTCATGTATTATTTAATGTAATTTAATTTTGTCAATTCCAAAAATTTTTGAAAGGGCTGGGCTTAAAGATTGTTGTTGTAGTTTTCTAGAATTTACAGTTGTTGAATAAATAGGTTTGGATGATTCCACATAAAAAAGAGGTCCGCCCCGCTCTGCCTGTCGCTAATTAAATGCTTTTGATATTTTTTTAATTACATTCATGAAATGTGCAAAAAATTAAATTCAATTTGTTGCTGCACTTCTACTAATTTATATGGAACACCGTTCATTTTATCGAAATATATACAAGGAGCCCCTTTTTTAAAGGATATTTAAAAAATAATCTTTTCGGTTCGATAGTATGACATCCTGTCAACATTTTGAAAATATGTGTTGGGGCCAGTCCATTTCTGGACACCAAATCATGGACATTTATCTGTAATGTACTACTACAAAATTTCGTCAAAATAAACAAGGTGGTGTTTAAGTTAAAACCTAAACCGTAAATCTTTAGGTACCCCTTTGAAGCCCGATATCTCTGTTAGGAGGAACATTAGGAAAAAAATAAGAAATAGTAGTATTATTTTCACGGGAAATGTACAGGGTGATTCACAACTTATCCAAACAAATTTGGGACTAGATACACAATGAAAAATTGAGTTTTAATATCGTAAAAAAAAAATTGTAAAATCCTTACAATTTTCGAGAAAAAAAAATTGAAGTTGTAGTATTTGCTACCAGTACATGGCTGGACAACTGTAATCTCTAGTAGAGTCATTCGAATTGTGCGAATAACGCAATGCGCATGGAGAGCCACGTGGCCCCAGCGACTCCAAATTCTGAAATCCGATTTTACAATTAGTATTCACGTCGTTGCGATAGCGTTTACAATAGTTCTTTAGTAGTTAGTGTCAAAAATGGCTTACGTGCAACTCGAAGTTGATGGATATCCTTTTAATTAATGGTGAAGCAAGACAACATTTTTGTTATGGTGAAATTTTGAATAATTGTTGTAATATCAGATATGTCAAATTATTTTATTAATTAAAACCACAAAAATGAATTTTATTAATTAATAGCGATAAAAGCAGTTGAATTTGCGGATATAAAATAGGGGTTGCTAAAAATCTATTTATTTCTTTCCTTGGGAAATTCTTTCAAGTTTTTGTCCGTTAATTTATTATTACAATTTGCCACCGTGCCGGTCGCCTTGTGCAAGGTCTGGTTTTACAGTGGAGCAGTTTCCAGTGCCGTGCAGAAGTGTATATTTAAATCATTTTCGATCTACCCTTTTTGATTTTTTTTTACAAAATTGTATTTGTAAGAGTCCTCTGTACATCCAAAAAGTCATCCAGCATAATTGAAATTTCGCCCTGTCTGGTAAATCAAAGAAACTATGAGCAAATTAAACTGTAGACTCATCTTCTCTGAAGAATTTGTTTCTTGATTCACGTCGTTATCTCTATGATTGATTGAAATACAATACAATTAAGTGGAAGCACGTTAATTTATTGTAAAAATTTAAAATTTTATATATAACGGAGATAACACTGAAAAAAATAACTGTTTTACGAGAATAATCACTACGATAAAAGAATTTTATTCTTAAATTCCTGTTGAGGACACTGTGATGATAAGTCAAATATTTCAAAAAACCAAAACATTCATGTATAGTAATATAATATCAAAGTACATTTGAGAGAGGTTAAAAGGGTAGGTGAATGACTGCCTCTTAATATGTCTAGTAGGCGTTATCAAATTTTTTATGGGAAAAACAGAGATACGTAATGACACCATACGTTTCATATTAAGCATGATATGGGTTCTACGTCTGAGTCTGTTAAATTATGTGTTTAGTGATTAGTCATATGTAGGTGGATATTATGGGGAATTTATTTCCTGTTTAATATTTTTTATTTTGTTTTTGTAAAAGGTTTTATACCAAAATTGAAAAAAAATATATACTAAAAAGTATTCAAAATACACAAGTTTAGTTTAGTTTATTTACTTTATTGGTGCACGATGAAAAAATGTTTTAATCAACAGAATCTCCTTTTGCTGAACCATATGACTAAAGACTTTCTTTATGAATAAAATTCGGGTACCATTTAATATTATTGATTTAACAGGTCTCTAAATCGGAAACTATCGGAAATTAAGCCATTTACAAGATCCGACAATTTTCACTTAATAATAAACTTCGTTTTTTCACGATAACTTTTTTAATTTTTAATATTTTTCATCGCTCCAAAAAGCAATTTGCAGGGAATTGCAAGAGCTACAAATCAACCTTTATAGTTGAAGGGTCTTGAAATCTTCGTTTTCGAGATTTTTAGGATTTAAGGGTTCAAAGAAGGACCACCTTCTTTTTTACACGCAAATGCAAACTAAAAAACGTAATATCTCAGTTAATTTTTGCTCCACAGAAAAATTGAAAGAGAGCAAAAATATTATAAAAAAATGACTTTTAATTTTGAACTCCTGCATTTTTCACGTATTTTGTTTGGTATTTGAGTTATTTCGAAAATAAGGAAATTTTTTTAAAAATTAAAAAAAAAATCTCATTATTTCAAACTTTTTTTAAATTTAGGCATTCTAAAGCGGTCAAACTTGCAGAGCCTATTATTAGTACCTAAATAAAGTCAAATGTGCATAGATTACGCTTAGTTTCTATTTTTATGGTTCAGCCATTGAGTTTATTTCTCCGAAAAAATGAGATGTCCATTTTATTTTAAAAAAAGGTTCTATTCATTTTCTTTGAAAAATTAGTTCTTTCGCCATTATTTTACGGTAAAAGGTTCGATTTTACTTTCCGAAAAATAAACAATCGCCTTTAGAGAGTGATAACTCGGTTATTATTACATCTAAGGTAATCAACAAAAAATAAATCGATTCGTTATTTCAAAAGCTTTATTTTTACTTTATTTTTCGAAAAAAAGCAAGGTTTTCGAGTTATTTATCAAAAATGGTTGAAAAATATTTACTTTTTAGATGAAAAATTAACATTTTCAATCGCTAATAACTCGGAAAATATAAATTTTTGGTAAAAACGTTATAGAGCACTCTGCTTAGAATTCATCCCTCTATTGATTTTTGCGATTAAAATGGGTGCCTTCATTGTCACCACAGAGAAGGGGTGGCATTCACCCCCAGGGTGAAAGCACACATCGACACTATGTAACTTTTGTTTCTTGAGCTATTTTCAACTTACTGTTAAAATTTCACGTAAATCGGTGCACGTGTCACGAATTCGGACCTAAAAACCGTCATACAGGGTGATTCATTAACAATGGGAAAGTCGAAAGCTGAAGATACTACACGTAAAATGGTGACCATTGGCGCAAACATACCTTATCCGAAAGTTAATAGTTTCGGAAATACAGGGTGTTGAATGTTAAAATTTTAAATCGTTTATTTGCGATTATTCTGAAAATAGGTAGGTTAGGAACTTGAAAATTTGTGAAACTATATTTTTCTAGGCGACGAATAAGATGCGTGTTGTAGTTTCAGCATTGCTCATAGAGAGCGCCACTTACGACCAATTTTACCGAAAATTTAGTTAATAACTTTTTACCCTGTATATTTAACATCAAACTTGATTCAAAACCTGAAAGAACAATCATTTTTCTATTAATTATGTACTCTTGTTTCATTTCGGTATCTCGATCCGTTTTAAAGAAAAATCGATTTAACTTACACTATGTTTTGATAATATGAGAAATTAAAAGCGAAACAAACCAAGTGTTTCTTCGTGTTATTACAACAATTAACAATAAAACAAATAAAATACGTAATTATGATTTAAAGTAATTGTTCGAAGAATCCACCGTTGACACTGATACACTTTACACGTTTTCTGAGAGATCTTCGAGTTTGAAACAACATATTGGGATTGCGTCTGACTTCGTTGGCAGCGATTTGTATTCTTTGCCACAACTCTTCACACGAGCCAATAGATTCTTTGTAAACTATATCTTTCATTCGAGACCAAATAGAAAAATCAAGAGGATTGAAGTCCGGACTTCTGGATGGCCAAGCAAAAATGCTTACATGGCCAATCCAGCGATTTGGAAAAACTGCATCTAAATATGCACGCACTGGCCAAGAAAAATGCGGTGGAGCTCCGTCGTGCATGAACCACATGTCTCTTCTTAAATAAAGTGGAACTTCTTCAAGCCGTGGAAGCATTTTTACTTGGCCACCCAGAAGTCCGGACTTCAATCCTCTTCATTTTTCTATTTGGAAGAATCTATTGGTTTGTGTGAAGAGTTGTGGCAAAGAATACAAATCGCTGCCAACGAAGTCAAACGCAATCCCAATATGTTGTTTCAAACTCGAAGATCTCTCAGAAAACGTTGTCTAAAGTGTGTAAATGTCTACGGTGGATTCTTCGAACACTGACTTTAAATCATATTACGAATTTCATTTGTTTTATTGTTAAATGTTGTAATAAAACGAAGAAACACTTGGTTTGTTTCGCTTTTAATTTCTCGTATTATTAAAACGTAGTGTTCGTTAAATCGATTTTTCTCGAAAACGGATCGAGATACCGAAATGAAATAAGAATACACAAATTAATGGAAAAATAATTGCTCTTTCAGGTTTTGAATCAAGTTTCATGTTAGACATACAGGGTAAAAAGTTATTAACTAAATTTTAGGTAAAATTGGTCGTAAGTGACGCCCTCTACGAGCTATGCTGAAATTACAACACGCATCTTATTCGTCGCGCAAAAAAATATAGTTTCACAACTTTTCAAGTTCCTAACCTACTAATTTTCATAATAATCGCAAAAAAATAATTTAAAATTTTAACTTTCAACACCCTGTATTTCCGAAACTATCAACTTTCGGATAAGGCATGTTTGCGCCATTTCACGTGTAGTATCTTCAGCTTCCGATTTTCCCATTGTTAATGAATCATCCTGTATACTGAGCTACTATTATTTATCGAGGTATTGAAAATATAGTCCAATGTGTTTTAGATCCATCGAATATTACTGAGGCCTCTTCGTCATCTCTAACGCAAAGCCTGAGTGAAATCGCCGCGGCATGGGACATCCCCGAGTCACCCCCCGCCAACGGGTACATCCCCTTCTCCACAATCCCCCACTCCAAATCCGCTATTCTACACAAAACTCCCAACGGCACCTGCCTCAACCCCTCCAAAGGCTCCACATTCGAAGAGCAGGCGGTAAATAATCGTCATCTATCATTTATCAAAAAATCAACGTCTACCAACAGTGGCCTAACCTCTTACTCCACGAACGGAAGCCTTTGGAGTTCCAAACTTAATCCATTCCAAAATTCTCTTTCCTTACACAGTTTTCCTTCACTGAACATATTCCCTTCACAAGGCAATATGTAAGTAAACCGGTGCTTCGCTTTATTTTGAAAATTAACTATACCTCTCTGTTCCAAAGACAGGATCGCCAAATAGAGAGAAAGGTCATAGAGAGGCTGATGGCAGCCGTTTCCTTTGGCTTTGGGCTGTTCCAACTTGGAATTTCTCTCCTGCCACCTTCCCTGCTCAGGTTGACCAACATTTTGGGATTTGCGGCCAATAAACAGAACGGAATAGCGTGTTTGATGTACGCTAGGTTAGGAGTTGACATGAGGACGCCGTTAGCCACGTAAGATAATAAATAGTCCATTGAAATGAAGGCTGAACCTCCATTTTTTCCTCTGTCGATCAAACCTGGGCGCAAATATGTTTTTGACCCTCAGGAATCCGAATCCGCAAAAATTTTTGACCTAGGTGGTCAGGAAAGGGGTCAAAAGGTCAAAAAACCGTAAAAAATAAGGTTTTTCGCAAATATCTCGTAAACTACGGCAAGTAGCAAAAAAATAATTGCACCATCGTGTTCCCAGGGAAATTTTACATCGATAAAAATACACAGAATAATAAAATTAAATAAATTTATG
>NW_019416463.1:1561986-1569690 GCF_000390285.2 Anoplophora glabripennis | reverse complement strand
CCCCGACCATCCCCACCCGACCAATCCTTTCTCCGCAAACGTTTTTCATATTATTTAATTTTCAAATTATCACCAATAATAAAACATATGTTATCAATATATTTTATTATTTTTTTTTTGTTGATCTTAAATTATAATTTACCGCTAATCTGGGATCCCCCGTATATTCACCAAGGACACACCTGTATAAATCCAATTACCACATTGCGGCGCCAACCTTTGATCTATGCCGACAAAGGACATCGACTTTCTCACTGTCCCTGAAATTTTCCCAGTCTAAACCGTCGCTATACCTACTGCTATAAATATAGGTATTATAAATGAAGCGTATAAATGCAAAAACAGACATTTGATGCATAGGTAGTTTTGAGTAAAACGCAAAAATCCTGCCAAGATCTAATCAATCAACCTGCAATTTTGACCAAAAAGTGCCTAAATATTAATAACGAAGTTGGTTCTTCATCCAAAAATATACTGAATGTTAGTAAAAAGATATTTTGTTGAGAAAATTACATATGTCTTGCTTTGCAGTTGAGACTTGCAAAAGTCTGCTTGTGCATCTAAGGTAACTCCAAATGTCTGGTTTTGCATCTACATTATTGATATTATAATGTCCATTATTATGGTAATAAAATTTGGTGTTGCAATAGAAGAAGGTTCCAAGGAAAATAATTTAAATATAAAAGATTTTTATTTAAATGCTGTTTAGGACCACAGATCGGAAAAATTAATAAATTAAACTCTTAAATCAGTGTTTTCTGTATCGCTTAAAATAATCATATCATCATCTTCATCACGATGATTTTCTACCGGATTACCTTTTTTTTTTAAAGCGTTTATGAAGAAATAAAGACGGTCTGTTTTTTTCCCAATCCCCTTGGTTTATTTTAATAATACTTATTATTACACACGAATTTCACGTATTTATTAGGTACACTACGTTCTGGTTTCAGCTATTTACTAACAACACAAACACGATTGCGAAATCACGTGATTCAAAATCTGCAACCTGATTTGTCCAAATGCAAATGTCTGCTTTTGCACGTAACATGTGTGCGCAAATGTCTGCTTTTGCATTTAAGGCTAAATTTTGTATGCCAATAACAGCTTTAAATATCTGTTTATGCTCCTAAGGGTCAGAAAATCATGTCCCTGGTAACTTTTACATGGAGAATCCATAACTCATTTTTTTAAAAAATGTCAAATATCTGCTATTGCATTTGTACGCTTCAAATATAAAATGTAAATATACGTAAAAAAATGATTGATATATAGATATACAGGGTGTCACCTAACGAATGTTACATACTTTGGGGGTGTTATCTAGAACCCAAATGGTATCGATTTAACCAAACTTGATTAATCGAAAAATGTTGCAAAAAATAGTTACAGGGTGTTAAAGTTTCTTTTTTTATTTCTTGTTTTCTCGTTAACTCAGAACCCAGTTCATGGGCGTAGGTAGCTAGGGGGAGCAGAAGTGTGCACGGCCCACCCCAGAAAAATAATCTAATATCATCTTTGTCATATCGGTAAGTCCGTCTCTGCGCGGCCTCTTTTTTTGGAATCAAATCAAAACGTATTGAAATTTGATATTGGTAAACGATTGACTAGCGGGAAGTCTTTTTTTTTTCTGAGGCTTCCTAGAGTTTGCAGGCCTGGGCCCACCCCAAGCAAAAATTGTAGCTACGCTGACCCAGTTAACCGATTTGAGCAAAATTTGCTGTTATTTAGTTTCTCTTCATGAAGTATGCAGTGATTATGTTCCTATTAGGTTAAATCATACAGGGCGTTCATTTTGCTACAACCCTTTGTGAATATTCTTCTGTAACTTTTTTCTACATTTAAATTTTTACACTTAACTATCAGAAATAGGTAGAGAATTTTATTCTACACAAAAAATGTATGCCTATCAAAAGTCGAAATTATGCTTGGTTATGAAGATATTAGACAATATTTATTAACACATAGGTACCCCATAGTTTCGTTTAAGCAAGTTCAAGCAAATCAACGTCATTTGGGTTCTAGATTATACCCTTGAAGTATGTAACATTCGTTAGGTGACACCCTGTATAATTTTTACTTTTTATTTTGTATAATTATTTATTACTAGCTGTTTACTAGGAATTAGCGTGGTGTAATACAATATCAGCAGTTAGCAATCTTCTTTGTCTGAGCTCTGTGTTGGATATATTTTGCGTAGAACATTGTTTGACATCATTTAGTAAAATTTTTTAGAACAAATTTCTTTAATTTGTTTGAATTAGTCTTTAAAATACAAAATACAAAAATACAAAAGCTAATAATAAAATACATGTTTTTTTGAGAAAATACATATATCATAATATTACATCTCAAATGTCTAGAATTGCGAACAATATTTATTAGCTATTCGGTTTGATTTGGTAAATCTATTAATCCATTTAAATTTTTTTTTAAGAATGCCGCTCTTAGAGAAAGCAATCATAATTTTGTTGAAAATGTTTATTACAAAAAATCCAGAATCCAGTCTAGAATGAATCTGCTCTATTTCAAAAATAGCTTTCTTATTTGAAAATAAACTTATTTAGATTAGATTATAGTATATTACGTAATAAATAAGTGTTGTAAAAAGCATTTTACGCACGAATGGAAAAGTTACGTAATTCTATGCGTGCGTAATTGCATTACACCACATATTACGTACTATACTTTACCTACGCCACTACTGTAAATACTTAAAAACACAGCGTCTGCGATCAATGTAAGATTCCTATTTTACGTACGGTAAAAAAATCGCACAGCTTGGTAAAAAAATCGTACAGTTTTCCTAGCAACAGCCTAGCACCGGTCAATACAAACAGTATTGTATTGACCGTTGCTAAGCGGTTGCTAGGAAAACTATGCGATTTTTTTACCGTACGTAATAGGACATTCATCGCAGACGGTGTGTTTTTAAGTATTTACATTAGTGGTCGTAGATAAAATTACCTTATAGTCCAACCACTTGGAGAAAAAAAAATTGTTACCTGGACTTTTATAAGTGGAAATGGTAAAAGGGCTTATAATAAACCTAAAAAAAAAATAAATGCATGAGCAGGGGCGGCGGAGGGTTGATTTGGGGGGTTGAAAAGTTATGAAAAATTGTATCATTAGGATTTCTGGCGAAAGTTGACGTCAAACAAAGAAGTATCCAATACAGAAGTTGTAGATCATGCAAAAATCTACAACTTCTGTAGAGGTCACTTTTTAACATAACCTCAAAATTTCCGAGAAAAATGCGAAAAACAGTTTTTTTCTAATTTTTTGTTTTATATTTCTCATTTCCGCAAAAATAATTTAATTTTGACGAAACTTGGTGAAAGTGTACCTTTCTCTGTCTTAAATAACCTTAAATTTTTTTAGATAAAAAAATCAAGAAATTTCTGAGATATTAATTTTTTTCGGTCTGAAACACTTTTTTTTTTCAGAAAAATTCTACTTAATCGTACAGAGTTCTGCCGGTAATAATTTTTTTCATGTATTGACTTTTATACTGTTATGACTTCATGCAATAGATATTTTGAAAGCGTTCAGAGCCGTACTCAGAAAAATTTTTAAATTGTAGCTAAAACAAGCTAAAAACTTTTTACAATACACAATTAAAAATGACTAGATTTTGTCATAAAAATAGCAGCGATGTATTAAAAAAAATTAACCCGATGATGGCCCCTCAAAGACGACACGTTGGATTGCAAAAATGTTGACGCCATTTTATAGAGCGAAAAAAGTGGCATTGTAAATACGTAATTTATTTTAAAATTCGTTTTCAAATAGAGCCAGAAAATATTAAACAATTTAGCAAAATTTCGGGTTTTTCCGGATATCTCCGGAACTAGGTATAAAAAAACACTTTTTTCTAATCTGAGCCACCCCGTATTTTTTACCGTTTCCTAGATCCTAATGCTATCCCATCCTTATCTTGGACACACTGTATATCTATGAATTCATCAAACTTTAAAAAAAAAATAAGTACACTAATCGATCCTACGGAAAAAAAATTATTATTTATTTTATTTATTCACTATTCGACTTATAGCAATACTGTATAAAAATAGTTTTAGGTCAAACAATGAGACAGTTTTTTTTATTTTTTTCCGTAGAATTCAATAGTGTAATCAGTTTTTAAATATTTTTTAATTTAAACAAATTATCAACAATAACTGAAAAATTCATTGCTGGAAGTAATTTTTAATTTTTTTGCATTTTTGAGCATGTTCTTCAGCTGTGATTACAATTTTTGTTTATTTCACCAAAAAGCATATGTCAAAACGAAAAAAATGATTACGGCAGAATTCTGTACGATGAGTTTTTTAAGTAGAATTTTTCTTTGAAAAAAAAGTGTTTCAGGCCGAAAAAAATGAATATCTCAGAAACTTCTTGATTTTTTTATCTAAAAAAATTTGAGGTTATTTAAGATAGAGAAATGTATACTTTCACGAAGTTTCATCGAAATTAAATTATTTTTGCGGAAATGAGAAATAAAAAACGAAAAATCAGAAAAAACCTGTTTTTCGCATTTTCTCGGAAATTTTGAGGTTATGTTAAAAAGTGACCTCTACAAATAAATGTTGTAGAGTTTTGCATGATCTACAACTTTTGTATTGAATACTTTTTTGTTTGATGTCAACTTTCGCCAGAAATCCCAATGATATAATTTTTCATAACTTTTCAACCCCCCAAATCAACCCTCCGCCGCCCCTGCTCACGCATTTATTTTTTTTTTCGTTTATCATAAGCGCCTTTACCATTTCCACTTAAAAGTCCAGGTAACAATTTTCTTTTTTTTTTCCCCTTTAATTAGAGTTATTTTGATCGGTCTATTTATTTCGAAGGAAACGACAGATTTTGTTGAAAGGTGGTCTCAAATTGTTCCTAAAGCAACAGGCTCTGAAATAATTAGATTGTTCAAATTTGGCTCGTATTCAGTTGCAATTACAGCCATTTTTCTTAAATCAACTCCAAAATTTCACGAAATCTAGGTTGTATCTCGGTCCTTCCAAAATTGGGAATAAACGGAAGTACACAGGAGAAGCTTAAAGGCAGTTATCCTAACCTATAGTCGGTTTAGAAATGAAAGAGAGTAATAAAAGCTTATTATGTATGCAAATCGTAAATAAATGTAGTACNGGTTCAGCCTTCATTTCAATGGACTAATAACTGAGCAGCGACTAGGGGACTGTTTCTTTACCAGACAATAAAAAAAACTCGGGGCAAGAATTTCAAAACGTGAATACGTCTCGATACTTGGAAAGTTGCAATTAGTTCATCTAGCAATCTTGTAACTAAACAAACTGCAAATAAGTTAATTTTTTGTTTGTTTTGTTTTCTTTTAGTCCAACCAAATTACACTTGGAGAAAAAAATAATTGTTACCTGGACTTTTATAAGTGGAAATGGTAAAAGGGCTTATAATAAACCTAAAAAAAATAAATGCGCGAGCAGGGGCGGCGGAGGGTTGATTTGGGGGGTTGAAAAGTTATGAAAAATTGTATCATTGGGATTTCTGGCGAAAGTTCACGTCAAACAAAGAAGTATCCTATACAAAAGTTGTAGATCATGCAAAAGTCTACAACTTTTGTAGAGGTCACTTTTTAACATAACCTGAAAATTTCCGAGAAAAATGCGAAAAACAGGTATTTTTCTGATTTTTCGTTTTATATTTCTCATTTCCCCAAAAATAATTTAATTTCGACGAAACTTGGTGAAAGTATACCTTTCTCTGTTTTAAATAACCTCAAATTTTTTTAGATAAAAAAATCAAGAAGTTTCTGAGATATTCATTTTTTTCGGTCTGAAACACTTTTTTTTAAAGAAAAATTCTACTTAAAAAAATCATCGTACAGAGTTCTGCCGGTAATAATTTTTTTTCGTTTTGACATATACTCTGGTGAAATAAAAACATCTGTAATAACATTTCAAAAACATGCTCAAAAATGCAAAAAAATTAAAAATAACTTACAACAATGAATTTTTCAGTTATTGTTGATAATTTGTTTAAATTAAAAAACATTCAAAAACTGATTACACCATTCAATTCTACGGAAAAAAATAATGAAAAAACTGTCTCATTGTTTGACCCAAAATTTTATTTTTGTACAGTATTGCTATAAACATCGAAGTCGAATTACAAATGCACAAATAATAAATTAGTTCAGGATGATTTGAGATTTCAGCAATATAAAGTATTAACTGCAAAGTCTACTGTTGACGCAAAATCCGAAAACCCGAAATTTTGCAAAATCGTTTAATTTTTTTTTGGCTTTATTTGAAAACGAATTTTAAATAAATTTCATATTTACATTGTCACTTTTTTCGCTCTATCCAATAGCGTCAACATTTTTACATTCCTACGTTTCGTCTTCGACGGGCCATCATCAGATAATTTTTTTTAAATATATCGCTGCCATTGTTATGACACAATCTAGTCATTTTTAATTCTGTATTAGATGATATTACTATTGTAATCACTTAAAAAGGTTTTTAGCTATCATTAAAAATTTTTCCTGAGTACGGCTCTGCGTTCAAAATACCTGTATCTATTGGAGGAAAGAGAGAGAGAGAGGAGAGAATAAAAGTCAATACAGCACAATTCAATCCAACAATTTTTTTAATCTAAATAAATAAATAAATAACCTTTATTTTCCTTAAAGACTTTACAATAAATTATGGGAATAGTCAATAATACAAAAAGGGAAGATAAAAGCCATAAATTCTTATACTAAAAGAATTCAGTAATGTTATATATACATTTGTCAATTAAATAATATTTTAACTTAGATTTAAACCTACCGAGATTTTCAATCATTTTTATTTCCAAGGGCAAGTTATTAAACACCCTGGGTCCAAACACGAAAGGAGACTTTACAGACACATTATAATTACTATAAGGCACACAAAAAGTATTCCATTGTCTAGTTTTATATGTATGCAAAGCACATACTTTGTTAAAATGATTTTTGTTATTGAAAAAGAAAACACATAATTCAAAGATGTAAAGACTCGGAAGCGTTAATATTTTATATTCCTTAAAAATATTTTTACAAGATTGTCGACTTGTTACACCTGCTATATATCTAAGAATACGTTTTTGTGCCACAAATACACTTTTCGCATTTACGGAATTTCCCCAAAATATTATACCATATCTCAGCCTAGAACTGACTTGTGCATGATACAGGCCCATGACTGTTTCCCACGGTAGTACACGCTTCAAATTTCGAAAAAGATAACACAGTGAATGTAGTTTGGATGTTAAATTATTACATTGTTCCTTCCAATTTAGGGAATCGTCCAGTTGCAAACCCAGAAACTTAGCACTCTTACATTTAGAAATAGAGATATCATTGATGTTTAGATCTAGCCCTGCACACTGCTTCTGCCAATTATGAAATCTTATGTAATGAGTTTTATTGACGTTAAAATAAAGGGAATTTGCTGCGTACCAATTAGCGACGTCATTAAGTATATTATTGCACTTGACTTGTAACGACTCATCTATTACATGAGAAATTAATAGAGATGTATCATCAGCATACATTGTTAAACAAGCGTCATCAACTATTTTCGCGAAATCATTAACATAAAGCAGAAACAATATGGGACCCAAAATCGAACCCTGTGGGACCCCCAAATTAACAGAAGCACGCTACGAATTTATTTTATTCGCAATTCCATCTTTATAATGGGT
>NW_019416463.1:1536372-1561935 GCF_000390285.2 Anoplophora glabripennis | reverse complement strand
AAAGTTCACTTAAAATTTTGTTTAGCGTTGGTATTTCTTTTTTAAAAAAAAATGAGTGTATTTTTCTGCGAATGACATTTTTGAAGAAATCATCTATAACGACTTTTGACCTCCCTGTAGATGATTTTGGGGGATTTACAGTATCTTGTTCATTTTTTGTTTCCTTTAAAAGTCTGTAGATAGTCGATTTTCCAATCCCTGTCATTTTTGTTAGCATTAGTGTTACCCGATAATTACCTGAAACGAAATATTACCACGCCCATGGCCGGTTCTTATCTCGGGGTTTTATTACTCTCTTTCATTTCCAAATAGACTATAGGCAGATTGAAGAATTGAGTAAACATCTTGCTTTTACGGAAGAGGATATGCCAGGAAACATCTAGAGGAAGAATGTTCTAAAAATACATTTCCAGCTTACCTGCAAACTAGAGAGGGGGACATATAGGATCCAGTGGGCACATTGATTTCAGAGAAAACATTACACACAGGAGGGGAAGCCACAAACAAGTATCAGTTAAAATTGAGAAACTGCTTTTTGAAAAATATCAATCGGACGAACCCAGACAAGTGTCGGGCGGGTCCTCACTTACCTTGTTTCTGTGCAACTAGATGATATAGCTACAAACATGCTTGCCAAATTCTTCCACAGCAACCAGGATAATTCCAAAAAAAGAAATCATCAACCCTCTGAAATCCCATGTGCTGACATCTGTTCCAGGAAGCCATAAAACTAGTAAGAGATGTAACAGCACACCTATTACGAAGTGCCAAACTCCCGAAACTGAATCTGTTTAGTAAAGAAGTTGAAGCCGTCAAAGAACTGAAGGAAAATAAAGAAACTGCCATACTCGTCGCCGACAAAGGAACATGCTATTTGAACCTTTCATGCAACACCACAAGTAAATCGTTGGAAGTCTGGCAGGCCTCTTCATATGTTTGAAAATTTATTATTTAGATAACCCGCATTTCACGTCTATACTCAGGTGGAGCACCTTCGTGGATTGTCTTACATTTAAGGACATACCTTCAATAGTTCCAGTAAGTTGTTTTCCAGAAAATGTGTTGCAAGTCAGTCATTCGGTCAAAATAGTCCATATTAAAGCCTCGACTTACTGTATCTCTGATACTAATTTTTAGATCTTCTCCAACGTTATCTTAAAACATCCTCGACCTGTAACACTCTAGGTGGCCCATGATCTTCCAACATGTAAGTATCTTATTTCTCGAGCCCTTCTAACAATAAGGACAAACCTATGAGCTGCGATATGCAAAGGAAAATGCTCGACATGGGACTGGAATGCTATGACATCGTTTTGGCGCCATTCTTCGTATACTAGTGAGGGTTGTTTTCGCTGTACAGCAAGAAATAAACGCTCTCTCAACGGTAATAATGAATAATTTTATTGAAAACTAGTGTATAGAAAACTTGTGTATGAAAAGACGTGTTGACGGGGTGAGTGTTCGTTGGAGAGTGCTGGTTGAAGTCGGTCGTAGGTAGCTTGGTAGTCGGTGGCAGAAGTCCCTGCTTCTGGCGCCACTCTGCAGGGGTCGGCTTCTGGGAACCCCGTGGTGCGTCCGGCGGCGTTCTTCACGTTGTACTTAAAAATGGGTCACTTACAACATGTGTAACCACACTAGTAAGACAAAGAGAAAGCAAAAAAAGGAAACACAATTATTATATTAGTATAAGAATTGAATGTTATGATAAGATTTTTCACAGGTATTTCGAATTATTTCAAATCGCTTATCCGTTATTTTTAAGATTTTCAATGAATGTTATTTGAAAAATTTGGGTAATTGCTCAAAAATTGTCTTTCATTATATATTATGGGTGTGATTCAATGCTGGTTGGGTCTTTAGATCAGATAGCAGTTGTTTCCTACAATATTGCTAGTTAAAAGTTTTGTTTCGTCTTGTCCAAATACTAATCATCCTTTCATAGTGCCTGAGGATTAGCAGGTCACTCTCTGCCAGTAGATAGAAAGAAACGATTTGTGTCAATAGGCATTGAGTACCTAGCAGTGACATTTAAGATATAACACACTTAGGTATCTGGTATAGGTTATATCTCATCCACACTCCAACTATGTTTTTTTCAATCTTAGAAGGATCACAGAGTCCTCGGGATTTTTTTACAAACACGCTTTTTTTATTTTGGTAAGAAGAATCAGTCTTGAAATCGCAACGTCGCTGTTAGACTCTGTACTTAGTTCTGACTGATTCCGAAACTAATTCTCGATTCTAGACTTGCCTTACTTTGGTACCATACTATAGTCAGGCCATTCTACGCAGTGGATGGCAACAACGTCCAAGCAGGCGTAGACATAGCTAATGCCCTTCTTAAAGAATCTGACGGGGAATATGGAAAATCAGCCTTGTTTTTGTTCTTCGGTGGAAGAGTATCTAGATTGAATGTAAGTCCTGTCGGCTATTTTCTGTATTAATTCTAACTGATTAATTTTTTAGTCCGATATAAACTCTGCCCTGAAGTATTTTCAAGAGGCGGCAGAGAACGCAAATCAGAGGGAGATCAAACTTTTGTCGCTTCATGAGGTTGGTTGGTGCCATCTCATAGAGTTGGATTATTGTGCTGCTGAAAGTGTTTTTGCGTATTTACACACTTCGAGTAGATGGTCAAGGAGCTTCTACGCATATCTAGCAGCGATTTGTTCAGGTAATACCGTCCATTATTCTGCAGTTCTAAATATGTAATATGAAGTAGTCAGATAGCGTACTTGGTATATGATAATACCGTGAGATAAAGATGACATTTATATCACCGGGTACACCACTTGTCGTTGTCAAATATTTCTGGTTTGTTTTGATTTGCTATTTTGACTAGTGAAGGCTAGTAATATGTCCGAAACTATTAATTAAACGTACTGGAATAGTTACTATTTCTAGGTTACTGTTCTGTAATATGCAGTAAGTCCTAGATAATGCAGTGCTGTACAAATTGTGACCAAATATATAACCACCCGAAATAATCAAAAGCATATAGTCCACAGTACAGGCCCCCTCTAGAAAGTTGATTACCACATACTTTATAACTCCTGAGGAGCTTCGTTTTGACGAGTCTACCACATTTTTCCTCTGCGACTTTTCTCGATTCCTCCGCTTTTCCACTCGGAAAAGTCCAAAAACATGGCAATTTCCCGGGGTCTTGAAAACTCAAGACCACATCTTTTATTTTTAGCTTAAGTAACTGGAAATTTTGTTGCAAATGCCGATTTAAATTTGTCCGACAGAAATTCCTCCGACATTGACGTGTCTACCGGTCGAAACATGCCAAAATAACAGGGTATTGAAAATCAATTACCACATAGGTAATTTTTAGTAAAATTAATTGTAAATAATTAATTCAGTCAAAAAGTATTGTTGTCCGACAAATTTCAAGCCGCGTTTTTTCAGTCCGACAGCTGGAAATCGGAATTTTCACGGGGTATGAAAAATCGATTACCACATGTCGGACAAAAATAACACACGATAGAAAAGTGTTTTTTATAAGCAAAAATTGTAATGTCCGACAAAAATATATCCGCAAATCGTCAGTCCGACAAAAAATGATGAAAAAAATTTCGTAAAAAATGTGCACATGTATTTATAATTTCTAATAAGGTATTTTCATGTATTAAGCAAAATTCCATATAAATATACAATACAGGGTGTTTCAGAAAGACCTCCCGTAAATACAGGGGGTGAGGACGACAAAAAATAAGAATTTTTTGTCATATGAACTATATGTCTATCTCCTCTTCTCAAAGCTCAAGCTTACTTTGAGAAAAGTCACTTATTTTATAGTGTAATATTGTAAGAGTTTAATTAAAAGCCTTTTTTCTCGAAAATCGTCCACATTAGGAAGTTCTAACAAGAGTGCATTATTTTTAGAAAATAAAATTGTACAATAGAAATTAGAGCCCGACTGGTAAAAAACCTAACCTTAAAAAAAATATAACTTAAATTGTAATAAGAATGTAGCATAACTAGCGCTTTCTATGAAATATACAAAAAATAATTAGACTAGCGTATTTGGCACCCTTAAAAACCTCGGGCTACCAAATTTCATAAAAATATTTCGCACTATTTGGAAATTTTCATAAAAATGTTATTTAAAAAATTTTATTTTGTCTCTCTGTATCTCGAAAACAAGAGGAGATAGACATAGAGTTCATAAGACAAAAAATTCTCATTTTTTATCATACTATCACCCCCTTTATTTACGGGAGGTCTTTCTGAAACACCCTGTATATATTTTTCGTTTTATTCTTGTAATTGTAAATCTCTATATGCTCAATTTAGCCAAATAAATATCGAGAAAAGAATTAAACGATTTCAAAAAAGTATGTATGGTGTAAAAAAATTATGCACAAAAGTTTTGGGATTTTCTTTTAGAAAAATAGGAAAATTTTTGTAAAGAAAAATAACAAACGCGAATGAAAACTTGAAAGAGAAAAAAGGATTTTTATATCAAGTATAATATTAATTTATTTAGAAATAATGCATTATGCACTAAGATCGTATTAATCGCCTCAAAAATAACTTCATTTGTTTATAACTTTTAAATTTTTAAGCATAAAATAAGCAATATTATAATTATTTATTTGAAACAAATAATAATTTACATAATAATAATTAATAACCATTTATAAATATGAAATTTTTGGAGTGAAAAAATTAAATTTCATCACGTTTATTGATTTATTGATTTTTTAATAATTTGCGGACATTAAATCGTCGGACACTTATATCACTATTTTGTACAGTAAATTTAAAAGTGGAAAAAATGAAAATTAGATATGTGGTAATCGATTTTTCATACCCCGTGAAAATTCCGATTTCCAGCTGTCGGACTGAAAAAACGCGGCTTGAAATTTGTCGGACAACAATACTTTTTGACTGAATTAATTATTTACAATTAATTTTACTAAAAATTACGTATGTGGTAATTGATTTTCAATACCCTGTTATTTTGGCATGTTTCGACCGGTAGACACGTCAATGTCGGAGGAATTTCTGTCGGACAAATTTAAATCGGCATTCGCAACAAAATTTCCAGTTACTTAAGCTAAAAATAAAAGATGTGGTCTTGAGTTTTCAAGACCCCGGGAAATTGCCATGTTTTTAGACTTTTCCGAGTGGAAAAGCGGAGGAATCGAAAAAAGTCGTAGAGGAAAAATGTGGTAGACTCGTCAAAACGAAGCTCCTCAGGAATTATAAAGTATGTGGTAATCAACTTTCCAGGGGGGGCCTGTACTGTGGACTAATATAACTTGAAACATTTTGCATTAAAATCTTATTTACAAAAGCAGACTCAAGAAATCAAGATGCTAAGCACATTTTCTTAATATAATGAAGCAAAACAAAAATTCAAGAAAATAAATGAATTTTAATATCAACCAATCAGTTAATTAAAAGTCTGTGTTGGAAATTCGTTCTTCGAATCTCTAGGGGATTTTTCATGTCGATTACCAACACATTTAGTGAAATTTTAGTTTTCATTATTTTGTTCTAGTAACCATTCACAATAATGATTATAATGTTTTAAATTGTCAGTGTTGATTGATGATTATAATGTTTGTACTGTCGAATGTATCGTCCTCACGAGAAATTTTTCTGATAGGTACTAGTAGCAAATTGTTCTGTAATAATGTTGAGAACTTCTTCCACAATTTGTAACAATCGACTTGGTAAAGCTGCCTTTCTTAGCCTTCTACGTTTTTCCTTATCTTGAGGATTCTGAACCAAGTAAACAAATGTTCAGTGTTTGGGATATATCCTATTAGGACAGTGTCGCTCACGACGCAGAAATGCTTGTACAGCATTTTGACAACATTCCCCTTAAACTAAAATAATGTCCAGAAGTTCGTTATTACTGTATTTGTGTGCCATTTTATCAAAAATGTTTATCACTACTCGCTAGCGTAGCATTAGTATCCCATTGGATCAAAAGATGGAAGAAAATGAAGATGGTTGAAAAACTCAACCAATACTCTGTAAATGTATCATATTTATCATGAAACATTGTATTTCAAACAAAGAATTAATAATTATCTAAGATTTCCATATTTCTATTTTCAGGTGCTTGTCAAAATTCGTTAAGTTTCAACCTCTTCCAGGATCTACTGAAATGTGTTAGCAGTGCGTCGAAGATTAACCAACTAGACGAGTTCTTGAACAAACGATCGAAGCGTTGCCCTTCTGATTTCGAAGAAATTAAATCTAAGAGAGCTATTTACTGGAAACTACTTGTTTTCGAAATGTTATACCTTTGGAATGCCTTACCTAGCTGTACCACTAGTAACTGCAGTAAAATTATAAACGGTAAGATGTAAATTATAATCTTTGACTGCTTTGTCTTCAAAAATATTGACAAATATTATCTGTGCCTTTATAATTCTTATGATGGAAACGTTATCCTGTTTTAGATTGTGCGACTATCGTTGACTTGCAAAAAGACGAACCTATGAAGGGCTTGTCAAAGCTAATTCTGGGATGCGCTTATTGCAACTCCGGCCAAATCGAATTGGGAATTGAAAATTTCAGAAAATGCTTGGATATGAGACAAGGCTTGGCGCCAAATTTAGAAGATGCTCACATATCTGCCTTTGCTCAGTACGAGCTTGGAGCACATCTGTTAAGAAACGAAGAGGTAGTTTTTTCTTTAAGAAAATATAGACTTGTAGTAGTGACTATATCATTCAATTACCTACCGCGTTCTTATACTAATGTTACTAAAACCATACTAATGTTACTTTTCCTCATTTCAGACAAAACAGGAGGGAAAAACACTTCTGCAACAGATGAATCGATATAGTAAATACGATTTTGAACAGAAGTTAACTATTAGAGTCTATTCGTTGTTGAGGAATCTCAGTTAGACCAATTTTTTGACAATATAAATGGAAATATTTATATACCTAGAATCAGTTTTATATAAAATGTATTTTATATAATATTCGTCCTTATATTAATATAACTACGTCTATTGAAAATATTGTTATATTTTTACTGAAAGGATTAGTGGTCATCAATATACCTAATTACCATTAGAGGACTGTTGTCAAATATTTAATTGTTATACAGACTCGCTAATTTAAATCTACGTATGTAGATTATCTGATTGATATTATGTCATTCATTTTCTCAGTGTTAATATGAATATTGGATTGTTTTATTATAACTTATAGTGTGTCCCTCGACGGACCTAACCATAGGTACTTGTAATTTTCATTATTTCGCATTTTAAAGGACACACTATAATATACAGGGTGTTAAAAAGAGTGTAAAATATTTCAGGAGGTAATAGTATGAACCAAAATAAGCAGAAAAGTCTTAATAAACATGGGTCCGCAAAGTAACGGTTGCGGAGATATGGACCACTATTCGTTTTTCAAACATTTTATTTTATTAGGAATAAACCGACAAAGGAAGCTTTTAACAAACAAAAAACAAAGTTACAGAAGATGTTCAAAGTGCCCTCCGTCCATTTCCAAGCAGGCACGACATCTTCGTCTCAACGATATTCGAACTCTTTCGAAAACACCCTCCTTGGTTTGGATTTCTTGACACTTTTGATTAATCCGTAGCTGCAGCTCTTCCAGGCTATTTACAGGAGTACCATACACTAATGTCTTCAAATATCCCCAAACAAAGAAATCTAGAGGGTTCAGATCAGGCGATCTTGGAGGCCATAAAACAGGTCCGGCCCTTCCTACCCATCTATGTGGAAAAGTTTGGTGTAAATGCTCTCTAACGGCCATGGAAAAATGAGCTGGAGCACCATCATGCTGGAACCACATTTGTTGCCTCTGATTCAAAGGAATGTCTTCCAAAAACTCATACAGTGTGTTCTGCAGAAAGTTGAGGTAAGCAGCGCCTGTTAATCGGTTTGGTAAAACAACAGGACCTAGAAACCTGTCACCTACAATACCCATCCAAATGTTTAATGAAAAACGTGCCTGATGTCCAGATTCTATTAGAGCATGAGGATTTTCGTCGGCCCAAATATGCGTATTGTGAAAATTAAACACTCCATTTCTTGTGAACCCGGCCTCATCAGTAAAAAGAATGTTTGCAAGAAAACGAGGGTCTTCAGCATCATGACGTAGAAACCAGCGGCAAAAAACCAAACGTGCTTGATGATCATTTATTGGATTTAAGGCCTGTACTCGTTGCACATGGTATGGATAAAGCAGTTGCTCGTGAAGGATTCTCCAAACAAGAGGACCACTAATTCCTACCTCGGCTGATATTCTCCGCACACTCGTACCTGGATTCTGCTCTACCAGTGCTAGAATTTCTTCTTCTGCTCTAGGAGTGGATACCGACCTTGGTCTTCCGGATAAATGGCACTGTTTGCTCAAGGAACCGGTATCACGCAATCTTTGGTGAATTCTTCCAAACATGCGTTGTGAAGGAATCTGGCGATTTGGATAAGCGTCAACATAAAGACGTCGCGCTTCGGTGGCGTTCCCATTAGCACGACCATACATGAAATGCATGTCTGTTAATTCTGCGTTAGAGTAACCAGCCATAGCGAAAGAAAACTTGTGCACTGAGAACAACTGTCAAATACGTACTGTTTATTTCACTAAACATCAACCAACTATTATAAGAAAATACACAACGTTTTTGCAAAATAAAAAAAGGGGCTAAAAAACATAAAACATTCCATATCTCCGCAACCGTTACTTTGCGGACCCATGCTTATTGAGACTTTTCTGCTTATTTTGGTTCATACTATTACCTCCTTAAATATTTTACACTCTTTTTTTAACACCCTGTATATTGTAAAAGTTATAAAATATCTATAAATTTCTCTAAAATTATTTAATTTTGAACAGCTTAAAGTAATAACAACATTCTTATTTGAAAATGGTATTTGAAAGGTTTCATTTAAAGATATTAGAATTTTTAACACCATTTAAGTATACATATTCCAAAACATGTACAATATGTCACCCAGAGGTCATTTTAAACTTAAAAAGATCAAATTAGTGCCATGGTGATATTTTTAATTATAAAATATGCTCTGTTTAAACTTTTAAGTGTAATTAAACTAAATTTTGTATTTGATTATTACAATGCTCTCTACATGTGAACGAAAAAACTGTTCATTCGATGGATGTAAGAATTTTTAATATTTATTCGTGGTTTGCATCCGTCCATGTTATAATGTTTATGTAAGTATATTAAGAATTTCATTATTATCGGCAATTTAATAAATAATTTGTACGAATATCTTATTGGTGTTTCATTTACAACGCATGTAGTGATAAAATAAGCACCATCAAACAAATTATACAGGGTGTCCCATTTTAATCTATCACCCCGAATAACATTGCAAGATTTGTAAAGTTTTAACGATAATGACCTTGGTTTTGACCCAGAGGTCAAACGTAGGGGTCATGTGGAGGTCAATCTAAGAAGTTCAAATAGAAACCTCACTTGTTTGATCCAAAAATGGAAAGAGTGGGAAATTTTACGTTCAAAGACGATCTTGACCTCTAAGTTTGACCTCTGGGTCAAAATCAAGGTTACTATCGCACGGCCTCCTTAAAACCTTACAACTTTTGTTATGAAAGTTTTTCAGTTGGATGTCATCCTGCAAATTTATTCGGAGTGATCGATTAAAATGAGACATCCTGTATACTCCTATGGGATTAAGAATATTTCCTAAATAGTCCAGGGAACCAAGGGTTTTCCGAATTCTTTCGGATAGAACCGATTGACGTGAAATTTGGACTGTAAGTAAAAAATAGCTCAAGAAACAAAAGTTGTTGTATACATAGTGCTGATGAGCGCTTTTGCCCAGAGGGTGGAAGCCACTCCTTCTAGGGGGTGAAAAATAAAATATTGAAAATAACCCCAGCAATCGATATAGCAATCAATTTTAAGCAAGTGTACCTTATGAACATTTGTGTGAGTGATTGAAAATGTACATTTTTTATTAAAAAAGACCATTTTCAATAGTTGTTCTCGAATAACTCGGAAAATAGACATTCTATGAAAAAAAACTTCACGAAGAAAAAAGCTTATAGAAAAAGAAATAACTAAAAAAATTCTATTTTCCAAGAAAAATGTACAGCACGTTTTTTAAAGTACTTTAAAAAATCTTTAAAATGAACTTGGCTTTAAGTCATTAGCAAAAAAATTTAGAGTTATGATCAAAATAAAACGCTTTTTCGGAAAAAAATCAGTACCAAAAACTGATGAATGTTTCACTAGATTTAAAATTCAAGGTAATCCTTCTACAATTTACATTTTTTATGTGCTAACAATATATTATAAAAGTTTAAGCGGTTTAGTATGCATTTTTTTTATTTTTTTAATTCCAAAAAAACATATTTTTGAAAATAACTAAAAATAAAGAAGATACGAAAAATATTCAAGAGTAGAAAAGTTTATATATTTTTTTCACAGAACATTTTGGTTTTATTTTATTTGTGTAGGATAAAAATTAACAGAGATGTCGGTGCTAGAAGTTTGCAGTTGAAGGCGAAGGTCATGTTTTTCAAACCCTTTAACCAAAAATCTCAAATATAACGCTTTATAAATATTCAATTTTACAGTACTTTTAGCTGTCGAAATTTTCCGCAAAATCGTTTTTGAATCGTCTTTAAAATTAAGGAAGTTATCGTTAAAAAACCAACAATCAATATTTTGGTTACCCACAACTTTGGAGTATTCTATATACATAGAATACCTTCACTTTTTCCCTTTAATTTTTTAACAATTCTACTTATCAACTTTAAATGTATAAAAATTGTTTTCATTTGTATAATAAAGGATGATTTTTAAGAAACCCAGTGATCTGATAAACACTATAGGAGGACATTCATTTTAAATAACTTAAAAGCCATTTTTTTAGATTCTGTCAATGGTGGTGGTTTTTAAGGGTTAAAATAATACGATAAATTATAAATTGTATTACAAACAGGTAAAAGAATTTAATTTATCCTGTTTATACTATCAAATCATTTCAAATGGTTAAAAACTATTTTTTTATTATTAGGGGTAGTTTTTTAAGGGTTGAATATTGTAATAAATTATTTATAATACCATAAACTATTGAGAAGATTTATATCTATAATGTATGCGCTACAAAAATATTTTAAGGTCAAATAAACTATTAATTTTATATTTTTATCATTAAGGGTAGTTTTTAAGAGTTGAAACTTTATAAAAATAACGTAAATTATAACCCACAATATAAAACAATATTTATTCTACATATTAAGATATGATTTTATTCTGTATATAACACCTATTTTTATATTTTATTCAGTTTTTTAGCATAAGGGGTGTTTTTCATCTCCTAAAAATAAGAAGCGCATATCAAGCATATATAATTTTTGATCTACATGGTGAAATAAGCTTAATTCCAAATTTCCATAAAAACCACCTTATTTTTCTCTTCGTTCCCTGGACTAAAAATTCAACTTTTGGGCCAATAAAAAATATTACTGCATCTGACACTGAAAACGTCAAATATATTTTTTGTTGATTAATTTAAACTAATTTTATTTTTTTTTATTTAAAACAAACCAAAAAATTGTTCAACAATGGCTAGTGCTACAGTGGTCACCTTGCCTCAGATGGTAGATCTGGCCTTAAATTCTCCAGAGGTAAGAATAACATAACTATTTTTAAAATATTCAAATTCTTTTATGGTTTAGTTTTATTAAATTTTATTAGGTATGCGTGGGATCGTATTTGTTGTTTATGTAACTCCCTAAGTAGTTTCTTAAGATATGTGGTCTTTCAGTCAGTTTACAATGACTATCCGACCAGAAAAATATTCAACTTTCTACAACCAGTTGGATTTCCTCTTTATGAGAACTTTTTTATCATTGATATGTTGCGGTCTGTAGGTCGGTATAGTAAACTTCACAGTGCTGCATTCTCTACTGCACGTGATCGTGAAGCAACTGGACTTGGTAGACACCAACGTAGAATTTAGAGGTAGCGACAGCGAACGCCTTCAGAGCTATATCGCCAACGCAAAACCCGGTCCACTGCTGACTCTCACAGAATACACAGTGGGTGAGGAGGGGTCAGAAAAGGACGAAAAGAAGAAAGTTAAGAAAGGAATTCATGGAGCAGTCGTTGGTAAGATCTTACTTTCCTTTGAAACATGATAAATATTGGTTTCCAACTAATTGAATCGTATCTGTGATTAGAAAAGGGGAAGACAGATGAACATCAAACCGAGAAAGAGGGCCCGGGACATTGTAAGTAAATATAGTAATAAGTGAAAGTAAAAAATATAAAAATTGCTTTACAGCTGAATCACAAAACAAAGTCATCGTTGTTGAATCTTCGAAAGATATCGCTGGAGGACCTACGGTGGTAGTGACGAAACACCACTTCGACAAACTGGAGGACGACGTCAAGAAATTGCGCAAGAAAGTTAAGGAGCTCGCTGAGCTTCCCGCCAATTCGGCTTTACTTGAAGTTCTTAGGTGATGAATTCTTTTGTTCACCAAACCTTCTGGGATCCTAATTGAATAGTATACATATATTTGCAATCTTGTCTTTTTCAGAGGAGAAAACCCTGATAAAACTCCAGTCATTGAAATGTTCCAGATATTGAACCTTTCCAAACGTCTAGATGCTGCAGAAGTCGGAATGCAGAAATTAGCTAGCTTAATGGAGGACCTAGCCAAAAGGGGTATATAGCCTCTCTGATTAGTATAAGTTCTGCATTATTTTTACTGACGGCAGCTTCCTGTACCTCTAGGATCAGTTATATCAGCTGGAGATGTTGAGGAGTTCAGCGAAAAAGCCAAACAGGTACGGTCAAGTTTCGAGGACACCGCTCCAGCACTGACAGCTAGTACGCTCGCTATCGAAAAGAGGTTGGAGAAATTAGAGAAAGTTGTGTACGAGGGTCCCTTCGATAAAAAAAGGTCAGACACAGATGCAGACGCATCAGACTCAGATAAACCTCAAGCAGAAGCGAAATCAAGTCCAACCAACAAACCGAGTCCGACTGGCAAAGCAAGTCCAACCCAAAGCGACAAATTAAGCCCAGACAAAAAAACATCTCAGAAGCCTAGTGCACAAAGTAGACCCTCTAAACCGCATTCAGATTCAGATGATGGCGGAGTAGATGGGTAAAGTTATTATTAGAAGTTCGGAGACAAGTGAATCTTAACAAACCAGTCTCAGTTTACTGATGCAAATATAAACATATGGAAGATGTGTTGCAACACAATAATATTCATTTTACTTGTTATAGTAAGCTAAAATATGACTATTACCGAATAAAATGACACTGAAGTGTCATATTGATTATGTTGGAAGCATATCACTACAAGTTTTTTGAAGTTAAATTTTAACATTTATCAGTTAACAGTAACTTATGAAAGCGAAACGATTCTGTCTACTACTGCCAAACAGTGTGAGAAACTGTTNCTATTACCGAATAAAATGACACTGAAGTGTCATATTGATTATGTTGGAAGCATATCACTACAAGTTTTTTGAAGTTAAATTTTAACATTTATCAGTTAACAGTAACTTATGAAAGCGAAACGATTCTGTCTACTACTGCCAAACAGTGTGAGAAACTGTTGAAGTATACTAATATACAGTGTCCCCTAAAGTCGTGCATAAATTCATTATTAGGTAAACAAAAGAAACTATTAAAAATACCCGAAACAGGTCGATTTTTGAATTTAATTTACTATTTTTTCAAATAATAATTTAATATACAGGGTGACCTATGTTCAAGTAATAACGTCATCACAATTTTTTTTTAATGGAACACCCCACTTTTTTTCCAATTTTCGGATTGCCCTAACTGAGCTGATTCCAAAAATATACCACAAGTTGCTTCTAATTGTTACAGGGAGGACAACAATACCCAAATTATTTACAAATACTAAATTTATTTACAAATAAATAAACGTACTAAAAATTGAATCAAATCACCAGAAACACCTAAATTAAATGTTCAAATTGTTGACCATTTACTGCCAAACAATGGGCCAGACGGGAAGTAAATTCTTGCTGTACATTCCCAATGACTTCAGGCGGGATCGCTCGAACTTCTTGCCGAATTCGTTCCTTCAGATCGTTAATACTGTTTGGTTTATTGACGTATATTTTGCTTTTTACATAACCCCAAAGAAAAAAGTCGAGCGGTGTTAAATCTGGTGATCTGGCGGGCCATTCCTTAGGTCCTCTTCTGCCAATCCACCGATGAGGAAACACGTCATCTAAATAGCGGCGAACAGCGCTGGCATAGTGCGGTGGTGCACCATCTTGCTGAAACCAAATGGTTTCATTGGGCAAATCTGGATCTTCTTCATTTGGAAATAGAACACTCAAGGAAGGAACTAAATGGAACTGAAGAAATTCCAAATATCTTGCACCATCTAAATTTCCTTCAAAGAAATACGGCCCCAAAATTCGATTACCAACAATTCCGGCCCAAACATTGACCTTTTGGGGATGCTGAGTGTGTGCTTCCATCATCCAATGTGGATTGCGATCTGACCAGTACCGACAATTCTGTTTATTGACGGTGCCATTCAAATAAAAAGACGCCTCGTCGGAGAAAATTATGCGTTTCACAAAATCCGGATCTGCCTGACATTCTTCCATCATCATTTCGCAAAATTCTGTGCGTCTGTCGAAATCATCGTCACATAATTCTTGTACTAAATGGACTTTGTAGGGATGATACTTGTTTCTGTGAAGAAATCTACTCAATGTACTTTTACTCATTCCTAAATTATCTGCTACGACTCTCAGACTGGATTGCGGGTTTTCATGAATGGTTAAAAGGGCTTGTAACTGCACTTCTTCATCTACTGTCGGGCGACCAGATCTGGACATATCTTTAACATGACCATGATTTCGAAACTTTGCTTCAGTTCGGCTAACCGTGGATCGATTTATTGGTGGACGATTGGGATGAATTTCATTAAACAAAACACAAACTTCCTCATGAGTTCGAACTCTATCACCATATCCGATCATCATAAGAATCATGTTTTTTAATTAATTCAAAAATACTCAATATTTTAAGGAAGAATCATTCAAAATGGATTTACTTGTACAATCTTAACAAACAATTTAAAAATGATTGCCTGCAAGAAATACACAAGCACGTTCTATCAGGCAGAAAAAATTAAAAGCATCAAAGAAATTATAGCAAAAAATAATGACATTTTAAAATGATATGTGGTGATTTGATTCAATTTTTAGTACGTTTATTTATTTGTAAATAATTTGGGTATTGTTGTCCTCCCTGTAACAATTAGAAGCAACTTGTGGTATATTTTTGGAATCAGCTCAGTTAGTGCAATCCGAAAATTGGAAAAAAAGTGGGGTGTTCCATTTAAAAAAAATTGTGATGACGTCAGTACTCGAACATAGGTCACCCTGTATATTAAATTATTATTTGAAAAAATTAAATTCAAAAATCGACTTGTTTCGGGAATTTTTAATAATTTCTTTTGTTTACCTAATAATGAATTTGTACACGACTTTAGGGGGACACTGTATTTGGTAGTATAGTCTTCCCGAAGTCAGTTGAACATGTATAAAAAAGCCATCAGATTCATAGGCGTCCCTGCTGAAATGCAAATATTATGTAAAAGTTTGAAACAGTCGGTTTAGTTAAACAAACGAAAAGAAAATTGGGAGAATACCGAGTACGAATAATTAGCAACTGATAACTAATTATTATTTTTTTACCAGCGATGAAAATGTGGGTATGGCCACAAGCTCAAGTGTTGCAGCATTACAGCAAGACCTAGCGAAACTTAAGAAAACAGTCAATGCTATGGTGGACGATATAGATGGGATAAAGAAATTATTGTCAAGTAAGCGCTGATTTGATCACTGAAACGATAGAAATATTTCCTTTTTTTCAGACAATACGGAGGGTGAAAATTTACCGCCGGAATTGAGGCTGAATCAGTTAGAAAACAAACTCATCGACTGCCAGGACCAGCTTACTTCTTTGGATCACATGTTTTGCCGCCAGGTCGAAATTCTGCAAAAGAGGATAGTGGATCTGGAGAAAGACGCTGGTGAAATTGTAGAGAAAGTCAACTTGGGGTAATAAGAATTTTCTTAGCGTAGTCTGCAGGCTTCCGTAGAAGTAAAGTTCATCAATTTCTGGTCTGGTTGTCGTGTTGTCAGCTGACGTTTTGGGAGGCGTATCTTCTTCAGAGGAAACTCTAAAAACGGAGGTCAAGTGCTCTGGTCAATATTTATATTCGCTTAAATACCGGCCAGAGGACTTAATCTTCAGTTTCTGCGTTTCTTCTGACATGGCAACCAGTCCGAAAATTGTTCAACCAATAATTTTCGTAGGTTGACCAATGCGGAAACCTCTCAGCCCGAGGGACAATCTGTTGGAGAACTGTACAATAAATTATTGCAGACTCAAGATGTGATAACCACAGTGGGGGAAACTTGCCAAAAGCTCTTAGAGGACCGAGAGGAAAAACAACATACTTTGGAGGTACAGTTTACTAATTTATTACTGCAAATATTAATCAATTTTCTTGCTTCACAGATAATGTTGGAGCAAATAGAGTTACTCAAAACTGTCAAAGCAGATAGGGAGGACTTAGAAGACGCGCTTGCAGATAAAGCGGATGCTTGTATGGTGAACAGGAAGGTCTCTGTGGAACAATTCGATGCAGCCTGTGGAGACATGAACAAAGCCATTGAAGATTCCTTGGGCAAACTTGCACAACAAGTAAGATATAATCTGTTACACGTCTTAGTCTTAATTGTATACAATTCTAGGATATATCCTAGAGTATTTATACTACGTTATCCGCATGTTGACAGCAAACATATATTTTAATGGTTTTTGTCTTCTGTGTAGGAAGAATTATGGGCACAAGCTCTGGAAGACATTCAGAAAGAAATTGGCAACAAAATGGACAAAGTCGAACTGGTTCCACTACGAGACTATATAAATAAAAAACTGAAAGGCTTGCAAGAAAAGTTTAAGTCACTAACAGCATTGAGGAAGGAAAATGAAGCTGCTGGAACAAAGAGTAAAATAATGAGGTAAGTATATCTTTGTCCTAGGTACAAACCATTGGCATCTTTCGTAGATCCTTCACTTCACCCTTTTTATTTTTCTCTATTTCTTGATTCTGTCTATAAAAAAATTACCTTTTGCCTTCAAGGCTTACTTTGATAAGAAACTAATGTTCAAGCTAAAATCCAGGTATGTCTTCCAGAAATGTGAACTGCATTTCCTGCGACAAAGACGTTGTGATGCGAAAAGAGATTGACTCCAGTTTATTCCCGAAGGCGTACGCTCTTCCCCCAACCAGAAATATGGCACCCTACCTGGCGTACGAGCTAGATCAACTCAGGAAACAACAGAAACAGTGAGTTTAATATTTCAAACGGCTTACAATACTTAATATTGTTATGGTATTACAAAATTTAGAAAAAAATTGATTAGAAAAATAGAGATAGAGGAAACTGAATGCAATTTATCTGAGCAAAACTAGTTGACCTGGGTGGGGGAATTATTATTTTAAAACAGGCTAAACTTGTGGTATAAGTTGATAGTACAACTGAGTTCTTCAACACCAAAATAAGTGCTAGTACTACATGTCTTGTCATTCTTATTCTAGATCCACGATTTTAATAAACTTTAAATTTCAGTATTCCTCCCAAGAAGGATTTAAACATGTTCGAAAACGCTTTGAAAACTGCCAAATCCCCCAAAGGGTAAGTGATATTTTGAAACAAATCGAATGACATAGACAATTTCTTCGGAAAGAGCAACTTGTTAAAGCAACTCTGAGTCTCTTTGATCTCCAAATTCCTTCTCAAGTCTATTCAAGAGACTCGAAAGCTTCCCAATAACATTTTTTAATCAACTTATTTCTGTTCCAGTCCTGATCATTTGTGTAATCGTTACTGTGGCGGAAGCCATACAGTGACCACTCCCCAACAAAGGGTCACGAGGTTGGGTCATTTCTTGGAGCAATGGGGCCCCGAGATTGCTCCTGCCAATGACACAATGATTCGTGGAAGTGATGGTCACGTAAGTACTATGAGTTCAGATTGCTGCTTAATTTAGTTGTCAGTTTATAATGGAGATTATAACTGTTTAGATGTATAAAGGAAGAGACGACAAAGTTGCATTTGCGATAGCTGATACGATGCCTCCCGCTACTATACCAGAAGAAGTGCCAGCTAGTCCTAAGAATGTCCTTCCAGGATCTCTGTGTAAGATAATATTGTTCAATTAAATAGTAAGAGTAAACATAAATTCATGATTGCGTTTAATTATATACTATTTTTTTTTGTAATTAAACCACAAATATTTACGTTTTGCTGATCGTAGACATTTTAGAACGCAATAAGGAACATATATTACTAAGTTAAACGTGGTATTAATTAAAATGTGATTGTTTTCAGCTCAAGCTAAAGCCGAGGGTGAACCAAGTAAGTTTTAATTATTAGATATATGTTTGAACTAACACTGATAATCTTTCTTAGGTCAAACTGTAAAGAAGACGTCGCTTCGAAGTCGTAAGTATTAGAAACAAAATATATTTAGATGGCGAAGTGCGAAAATTCGATTGGCAGGAATATTTTGCAAATAGACAATTTTTTGTCTATGTTTTTTGTCATTCTCATTTAATTAGTATATCAACTGGACTTTAAATCCATGATACTTTTCTGTACGAATCAACTTTACAACATATGATTGGTCCACATTGTTGTTTAGGGCTAGTTGTTTTGTTGACGATGGGGATTTTCTTCAATTTCCAGCAATACTTGTACTTGGTTTCTTCAGCATTTTGAGGTCGATCTTGTCGTGTCCTATCTCTTATACACCTAGTCTCTGTAAACTTGGCGACCAATTTACTCACAGTAGATCGTGTAATTGGTGGTTTGTCAGCATGTGTTTGATTAAACAGCTCACATGCTTCCGCATGGGTTCGTAGCTTATCACCGTATCCAACCATCATTCAGATCTCTATTCTTTCAAGTTCAGTTAAATGTGCCATTCCTTCTAAGCTCCAAATTCAAAAAAATTCAGTGATAAATTTACGAAGTTTAATAAGGCTATATAACGTATTAATTTGTGAAAATTTCACCCTACAACAGTGGTGTTTTTGTTTCTAAGCAACGGCTTTTAATAATTTTTACCTACGACCACTACTGTAAATACTTAAAAACACACCGTCTGCGATCAATGTAAGATTCTTATTACGTACGGTAAAAAAATCGCACAGTTTTCCTAGCNCGACAAAGTTGCATTTGCGATAGCTGATACGATGCCTCCCGCTACTATACCAGAAGAAGTGCCAGCTAGTCCTAAGAATGTCCTTCCAGGATCTCTGTGTAAGATAATATTGTTCAATTAAATAGTAAGAGTAAACATAAATTCATGATTGCGTTTAATTATATACTATTTTTTTTTGTAATTAAACCACAAATATTTACGTTTTGCTGATCGTAGACATTTTAGAACGCAATAAGGAACATATATTACTAAGTTAAACGTGATATTAATTAAAATGTGATTGTTTTCAGCTCAAGCTAAAGGCGAGGGTGAACCAAGTAAGTTTTAATTACCAGATATATGTTTGAACTAACACGGATAATCTTTCTAAGGTCAAACTGTAAAGAAGACGTCGCTTCGAAGTCGTAAGTATTAGAAACAAAATATATTTAGATGGCGAATTGCGAAAATTCGATTGGCAGGAATATTTTGCAAATAGACAATTTTTTTCGTTTTAATATTTACTGACTTACCACACTGTTACCAAAGATTAGGGAAAGGAAAGATCACAAGCACTCCGACTAATTATAAGGTGACTCCATTTGTAGTTTCAGATGTATTTGCATTAAGGGATATTATTCAGAAATTAAAGGGCACTGAATTTGGACCAACAGTTTTCTCCTCGTTAATAACTTTTTCGCAAAAATTCAGAGGAGTGAAGTCAGGGAAATGTGGGGGTCACTAAAGGGATCCTCTCCGCTCTGTCCACCTTTTAGGAAAGGTATCATTAAGATATTGCCGAACCTCTAAGCCAAAGTGAGGTGGAGCTCCATCTTGTTGAAACCAAATATTTTAATGAGGTTTGCAGCATTGGGGAAAAGAATTGCTACAGACGGTCCAACTCAAAACGCAGAAAATCTAAATATCTAGCAGCAGTGAGGTTTTATTCAAAAATGTAAGGACCTAAAAATCTCCTTCCTATGATTCCCACCCATACATTTAATTTACCTTTACGCTGACTGAAATGCTTGCGCCCAATGGAGATTATAATTTGACCAATATCAATAATTATGGCGATATACTGAGCCATTTAAACAGAATGTGACCTCGTCAGAAAAAATTATGTTGCTTACAGAGTTTGCATTTTCACCACACGTAACATTAATTGTTCACAAAAGTGCAACCGGCGGTCTGGGTCATTCTCATTTAATTAGTATATCAACTGGACTTTAAATCCATCATACTTTTCTGTGCGAATCAACTTTACAACATATGATTGGTCCACATTGTTGTTTAGGGCTAGTTGTCTTGTTGACGATGGGGATTTTCTTCAATTTCCAGCAATACTTGTACTTGGTTTCTTCAGCATTTTGAGTTTCACCTAGTCTCTGTAAATTTGGCGACCAATTTACTCACAGTAGATCGTGTAATTGGTGGTTTGTCAGCATGTGTTTGATTAAACAGCTCACATGCTTCCGCATGGGTTCGTAACTTATCACCGTATCCAACCATCATTCAGATCTCTATCCTTTCAAGTTCAGTTAAATGTGCCATTCCTTCTAAGCTTCAAAAAATTCAGTGATATAGGACCCCGCACTTTTCTTATGTAAAAGTGGTTTCAGTTAAATTGGCTGAAATTTTTATATGTTACAGCTCTTAACCTGTCGATCAAAAGTCTCCATTGGCACAATGTCCTAAAGTTCATAGTTTTTGAGTTACGTTGACTTTAGAGCAATAACTCTGTATTCGAAGTGGTAAAAATTTTATTTGATATTTTTTGTTGTTTACGTTTGCATTACCCAAGGTGTACCACGTGGAGGTTGCAAAATCGGTCCAACACCTCTTTGAGGTGGCTTTTTTACCGTAAGGTCCCCTTGCCTCCCACTATCGGAGTGTCTTTTTTACCGTGACTTCCCCTTGCCTCTCACTAATCTTAGTACGTCTAGATGAATGTATTTTATTTTCATGGATCATCACCAATTTCTATGTTATTATATCTGTTGAGACTATCATTAATATAGTTTAATATTGCAATAACTCTGTATTCGAAGGGGTAAAAATGTTATTTGATATTTTTTGCCGTTTGGATTTGCATTACCCAAAGTATCTTTTTTGCCGTGGCTCAAAAACTACTTGTACGTGTGAAAATGGTTGAGTTTAACTCTAAATCTTGATTTGATCAATGCCTACATTAATATGAGACAGATAATATGCATGCATAAAAGAATAATTAATAAAATATTTAATTTTTTATTGCAATTTACAAAAATCCAATAAGTTTTTATGCCATCAACTAGGTTAGTTGTAACGGATATCTGCAGTCGAAAGAACTACTCGCAGTTTGGGTTTGAATCTTAAATAATTTTCATGTTAGCAGATACATAAGTACTATATGTCATTTTTCTCCATGACAACTGAAAAAATAATAAATCATTGTAGTTATATTAATATTGGTAATGTGACTTCACACTGAAAAACTAGTTGTTTTATGATATTATGGGTGTAAGTGCCAATGAAACGCAAATTGTTACGAAATCTAGGAGGGTCGTAGAGAGTAGAGGCGCATTAAATCAATTTTTTGGTATTATTCCGACAGCTCATATGCTCCATCTCGCAGATGTTTACAAAATAGCTGGCGCAATAATTAATAGATTTTGTGAATTGTTAATAATGCAGGGTGCTACTGTTCCATTAGCAAGAGAATTGTGTCAAAGAATTAATGATGTGAACGTAGTTCAAACTCGAGTTGTAGTCGAAAATCTCTTTAGAAGAAATGTTATATGGAACCAACTTAAAGAAAATCATGCTAAAAAATTTCCTAGATTCGACCTCGATTATTTACATAGGATAACCATTGGTGTTTACCAGGTTGGTTTAGCTCCATCTTACATTCAAGATAAGCTTGATTTAGAAGGAACAGAAGTATTGCAATTCGACGAACATGTTCTAGAACCAGGTTTTCTACGGATCAGAATTTACTCACTTTTCCGGAATGCAATGAAACATCAGCTGTGGGTATCTTATGCTACTGAACCAATGTAAACGAACAGCCCATTCTCGGATATTATTGCACTTGTAAAACTGGTGCAAGAACAATAGGTTGTTTTGCTCACGTAGCCAGCGTGTTGTGGTATTTGGGTTTTGCGCGATATCAACAAAATATACATTACCCCAATGACGCAATATTAAACTATATTAATGATAGTCTCAACAGATATAATAACATAGAAATTGATGATATTGGATCCATGAAAATAAAATACATGCATCTAGACGTATTAAGATTAGTGAGTATGGGGAACTCACGGTAAAAAAGACACCCCGATGGTGAGAGGCAAAGGGACCTCACGGTAAAAAGATTACCCCAAAGAGGTGTTGGACCGATTTTGCAACCTCCACGTGGTACACCTTGGGTAATGCAAAGGCAAACAACAAAAAATATCAAATAAAATTTTTACCCATTCGAATACAGTGTTATTGCTCTAAAGTCAACGTAACTCGAAAACTATAAACTTTAGGATATTGTGCAATGGAGACTTTTGATCGACAGGTTAAGAGCTGTAACATATAAAAATTTCAGTCAATTTAACTGAAACCACTTTTACATAAGAAAAGAGCGGGGTCCTTTACGAAGTTTAATAAGGTTATATAACGTATTAATTTGTGAAAATTTCACGCTACAACAGTGGTGTTTTTGTTTCTAAGCAACGGCCTTTAATAATTTTTATCAGTGACCTGGAAGCTTACAAAAAGAATCATAATTTTTATTGCTAAACTTGCAAACTTTTTCGTTAATTATTTGCATTTGTTTCATTTCCAAGTACAATTTCTTTTATGAAAAATGACATTACATAATTTTTTGAAATAGATAAAGTGAAAACCTCGCATTCGTGGGAGAAATTTTCCGACTCGATTTTTTTGCATATTCAGATTAGCGAGATGTTCCTTAACATTAATCAAGATGATGCCGGCCGGAAATCTGGTGCCCATTTGTTTCAACAAACTTTTTTTGAACAAATTATAAAAATTGGTTTTTTCACTCCTAGGTTTTTTGGCACATTATAAACAAAAAAGTTCCTATGCACTATGCCTCTAAAATTTATAGTTTTAAAGTTATAAATAATTTAAGTACAAATGCGAAAATAACGACAGATTTCCGGGTTAAAAATTGTTATTTTTGATGTTTCCGGTACCTAAATTAAAGTTTAAACACCCCTTTACAAGATGCTGAATAGTTTTGGGNAATTGATTATTTAAATTTCATAATTCATAATAATTTTATTTAATTAATTCAAAATTGTACGAATAGAGTGCAGAAAAAAATAAAAGGGCAATAGTATCAAATACATTTGATTTTTATTAAAGAACATTTATTTAATACTGCATTTTATTATTATTATTATTATCACACATTTATTCAATCATAAAAATTCTCACACTGTTCTATGTTACAATCACATAAAGGTACATAAGTGACATAGTTTTTCATACATATGCAAACTTTAGTCTTACAGTTTTTTGTACATTTACATTGTTTAACAAGTCTTTGCGTAATGGATCTTTGGTAATAAATTTAGGTAATAATTCACCTGTTTCATTTTGATAACCTAAAGCTGTGAAATCTAAATATTGATATTGAGGAAAAATTGAACTTTTCCATATGTACTTTTGTAAAGATTTCAATGCATCGGAAGTGCATGTTGCAAATTCACGTATTGGAGAAGCGCGCGCGGCTCATAGCGCATTATTCACAATTAAAAAACAAGGCTTCAAAATAATGAGAGTCCCAAAAACTCTTCAGCATCTTGTAGGGGGATGTATAAACTTTAATTTAGGTACCTGGCAACATCAAAAATAACAATTTTCAACTCGGAAATCGGCCGTTGAAAATCGTCTTTTTCGCATTTTTAGCAACTTAACTTGTTTATAACTTTAAAACTATCAATTTTAAAGGCATAGTGCATAGGAACTTTTTTGTTTATAATGTGCCAAAAAACCTAGGGGTGAAAAAACAAATTTTTACAATTTGTTTAAAAAAAAGTTTGTTTAAACAAATGGGCACCAGATTTCCGGCCAGCATCATCTTGATTCATGTTAAGGAACATCTCGCGAATCTGAATATGCAAAAAAATCGAGTCGGAAAATTTCTCCCACGAATGCGAGGTTTTCGCCTTGTCTAAAATAAATGTTATTTTCTCGCAATATCTCGCTTGTTATTTGAGATAGACCCCTCAAACCTTACATCACTATATTCGTAAAAGAAAGCTTTATTGGAATATGAAAAAATATACGGGGTGTTTCATAAGAAAATACAAATTTCTTGGCCCTCCATCTTTTCTGGGTCACCCTGAATACAACTGAGTATAACAGTATAAATGCTATGAATTTTGTCCCAAACTTTATCATCACGCTGTATGTGTAGTAATTATTGGACTATTGGATTAGGATTATTGGATTAAAACTTTGGAATATGAAATTTTAATATAAAGGGTATATTTTAGAATGATCTAGTTTTCTCATTGTAAGAATAAATAAAATATTTCGTGTAATTTGACTAAACACACTGCTTTCCCAGTATCTACCGTTTAAATACTCGCACAGAGAAGTAAATTGTATTCAGAACATCTGAAAATTTAAATTTTTCTCATAACATCTTCTGTTGCTATCTCTGGTGTCTCAGATGTTAATAACACAGGCCAACAAGGAAAAAAATCCAGAGATCAGACACTACGTTTCCGAAGGCATTTGGCGCACTGAATCCGAATCTGGCCTCAGAATTGATCCATCACCCTAGGTTTCCGAGATATTCTAACATAAAAGTGCAAAAAACAGGTATTTTTGCTATTTTCAAGGTTACGTAACTTGGCGAAAAAAATTTTTTTCTCAAAATTGAAAATATCATTGGAAACTACTATCTTTCCCCTTCAAAACGCATTTTTTTATTTGTAAAAAGCTTTATTTTTCGCGGAGATATCGTCGATTAAAGATGATCAGTATAGCTACCTTATTAAACCATGGCTCGACCTATAACACAATATCACTAAGCGCTACGAGCCTTAGATGTCAGGAAGGTTAACCCCAAGCCCTGTAACTGAATAACACTAAGCGCTACAAGCCCTAACCACCAGGAAGGTTAATCCCAATAACCCAAATAACCCAATAACCCAATAACCCAATTGGTTCATTGAATATAGTAAATGATTGCTTTAAAATATAATAAGTGTATCATGACATTACTCAATATATTACAATATTTAGGATAACTAGTAACATTTCATGGACGATTAGGGCTCACAGCGCTTAGTGTTGTGGGGTTATAGGGCTTGGGA